>NC_048585.1:64301822-64381822 GCF_013265735.2 Oncorhynchus mykiss | reverse complement strand
GAAACAGGAGCAGGAGTGTTGAAGGTTGAAGAGAGAAGAGAGTCAGGGGGAGAGAGAGAGTCAGGGGGAGAGAGAGTTAGGGGGAGTATGAGTCAGGGAGAGAGAGCGAGTCGGGGGGGGGGGTGTAGTCGGGGGAGTAAGAGTCAGGGAAAGAGAGTCAGGGGGAGAGAGAGTCAGGGAGAGAGAGAGTCAGGGGGGAGTAAGAGTCAGGGAGAAAGAGAGAGTCAGGGAAAGAGAGTCAGGGGGAGAGAGAGTCAGGGAAAGAGAGAGTCAGGGGGAGAGAGAGTCAGGGAAAGAGAGAGTCAGGGGGGAGTAAGAGTCAGGGAAAGAGAGAGAGTCAGGGGGGGAGAGAGAGGGAGTGTGTGTGTGTTAGTGGGAGGAGTCTGGGTAATGATAGGGCGGTAGAGGTTCTGCCTGGAGTCTTTCCCCTGGAGTCTCCCAGAGCAGCACTAGGCTACTGGAGATTTACCGTCTACCGTACGGGACAGAGATGAGTGTGAGGTGAGGGTAAAGAGGCAGGCATCATGTTACCATCTCGAGACATCACGGTCCCTCACGTCACCTTCAGCGGCACCGAGGTAAGAAACTCACTTCTCCTTTCTACATGTTTCACCTCCTCTCTCCCTTTCACATTCCTCCTATCGCTCCTCTGCTCTCTTAAATATTTTAGAGGCTATTAGAGAACATGTTTTTAAATATTTTAGAGGCTATTAGAGAACATGTTTTTAAATATTTTAGAGGCTATTAGAGAACATGTTTTTAAATATTTTAGAGGCTATTAGAGATGTTTTTCTTCTTGTTCTCCTGCATGGCATTTATTTGGATCTGTAATGGTCCTGTAATTTAATTCAGAAATAGTCCACGCCTCCATATAAACATTTTAGCTGTTGTTAAATTGTAGTGAGAATATCTCTTGAGAAACTTTAGCCAGAAACAACACACACAAACACAACTTCTATAGGCAGATTGCCCACATTCAGACGGCTGGTCCACATTCCCTCTGTCTGATTCGGTTAGTTCCCACCGGGAGATTATTTAATCCAACGGATCTCTTCCGGTCTGATCGGTTAACTGGCCCGCAGGTACGTGCGCCAGCAGCGCGGCTCCTATTTAAAGCGCACGAGGTGTGAAACCGTCTCCCCTTCTCCTCGAGCGACGCACCGGGCACGTCGCGTTTCCATGTGTGGGAGACAGAAACACAGTCACACTTTCTCTCTCCCCCCTCTCTCTCTAAAAATAACCGTCTTTCTCTTGAGTGGAGAGTTCAGATTCCCTCGTCCTGCACCGGGGGCACGCGGCTGTGCGGCTGGCTGAACGGAAAGTCTGAAGCGAAAAATACCTCGCGGATAAAAATACCCCCTTCCCCCCTCCACACACACACACACACACACACATAAGGGCTAGAGATGACGCTTAGTCCTAGTGCTGCTTCCGTTGGTGGAAAAAACGGGCACCGGAGACCTCATCCCCCTCGTAATTTACCTGGAAGGAAAGGATTCCCCCGACCAACAGAGTATCATATGCCGTTATTTTCCGTTACATCCACTTGGGTCAGAGCGAAATTGTCAACTCTGGAACGGCCAGTCCAATGTGAACAGAAGAGGTGACAGTTTAGTATATGTGAAGTGGTAAGCTAATTGATGACGCGCTAGGAGTGAATAACTATGTCATATTCATTTATTTTCGGGAAAAGACGGACGGCGTTCTTTGCGCACTGTTATGCACTAGGACCTTGTAGAGAGAAGAGCTATATAAATAGTTTGTATGGCTCTGTCATTTGTCGCCAAACCTAGAAGCGGTAATGTCCTGTGTCTCCCACTCCTGGTAAAGTCATTATTGTGAGTTTTGAGATGAGCGTCTGAAAGTCTCTTCTAACAACGAACTAGGCTAGAGGTATGGGTTAACTCAGGGACATTTAAAACAAAATTCAACCAACTAGGCTAGAGGTATGGGTTAACTCAGGGACATTTAAAACAAAATTCAACCAACTAGGCTACAGGTATGGGTTAACTCAGGGACATTTAAAACAAGATTCAACCAACTAGGCTAGAGGTATGGGTTAACTCAGGGACATTTAAAACAATATTCAACCAACTAGGCTAGAGGTATGGGTTAACTCAGGGACATTTAAAACAATATTCAACCAACTAGGCTAGAGGTATGGGTTAACTCAGGGACATTTAAAACAATATTCAACCAACTAGGCTAGAGGTATGGGTTAACTCAGGGACATTTAAAACAAAATTCAACCAACTAGGCTACAGGTATGGGTTAACTCAGGGACATTTAAAACAAGATTCAACCAACTAGGCTAGAGGTATGGGTTAACTCAGGGACATTTAAAACAATATTCAACCAACTAGGCTAGAGGTATGGGTTAACTCAGGGACATTTAAAACAATATTCAACCAACTAGGCTAGAGGTATGGGTTAACTCAGGGACATTTAAAACAATATTCAACCAACTAGGCTAGAGGTATGGGTTAACTCAGGGACATTTAAAACAAAATTCAACCAACTAGGCTACAGGTATGGGTTAACTCAGGGACATTTAAAACAAAATTCAACCAACTAGGCTACAGGTATGGGTTAACTCAGGGACATTTAAAACAAGATTCAACCAACTAGGCTAGAGGTATGGGTTAACTCAGGGACATTTAAAACAATATTCAACCAACTAGGCTAGAGGTATGGGTTAACTCAGGGACATTTAAAACAATATTCAACCAACTAGGCTAGAGGTATGGGTTAACTCAGGGACATTTAAAACAATATTCAACCAACTAGGCTAGAGGTATGGGTTAACTCAGGGACATTTAAAACAAGATTCAACCAACTAGGCTAGAGGTATGGGTTAACTCAGGGACATTTAAAACAATATTCAACCAACTAGGCTAGAGGTATGGGTTAACTCAGGGACATTTAAAACAATATTCAACCAACTAGGCTAGAGGTATGGGTTAACTCAGGGACATTTAAAACAAAATTCAACCAACTAGGCTAGAGGTATGGGTTAACTCAGGGACATTTAAAACAATATTCAACCAACTAGGCTAGAGGTATGGGTTAACTCAGGGACATTTAAAACAATATTCAACCAACTAGGCTAGAGGTATGGGTTAACTCAGGGACATTTAAAACAATATTCAACCAACTAGGCTAGAGGTATGGGTTAACTCAGGGACATTTAAAACAATATTCAACCAACTAGGCTAGAGGTATGGGTTAACTCAGGGACATTTAAAACAATATTCAACCAACTAGGCTAGAGGTATGGGTTAACTCAGGGACATTTAAAACAATATTCAACCAAACAAAGCATGAGACGATCTAACTATTATAGTACTGCTGACCTATCTAACTACTAGTTATAGTACTGCTGACCTATCTAACTACTAGTTATAGTACTGCTGACCTATCAAACTGTTATAATACTGCTGACCTATCTAACTACTAGTTATAGTACTGCTGACCTATCTAACTATTAGTTATAGTACTGCTGACCTATCTAACTATTAGTTATAATACTGCTGACCTATCTAACTATTAGTTATAGTACTGCTGACCTATCTAACTATTATAGTACTGCTGACCTATCTAACTACTAGTTATAGTACTGCTGACCTATCTAACTATTAGTTATTGTACTGCTGACCTATCTAACTATTATAGTACTGCTGACCTATCTAACTACTAGTTATAGTACTGCTGACCTATCTAACTATTATAGTACTGCTGACCTATCTAACTACTAGTTATAGTACTGCTGACCTATCTAACTATTATAGTACTGCTGACCTATCTAACTATTAGTTATAATACTGCTGACCTATCTAACTATTATAATACTGCTGACCTATCTAACTAATAGTTATAATACTGCTGACCTATCTAACTACTAGTTATAGTACTGCTGACCTATCTAACTGTTATAGTACTGCTGACCTATCTAACTATTATAGTACTGCTGACCTATCTAACTATTAGTTATAGTACTGCTGACCTATCTAACTACTAGTTATAGTACTGCTGACCTATCTAACTACTAGTTATAGTACTGCTGACCTATCTAACTACTAGTTATAGTACTGCTGACCTATCTAACTATTAGTTATAGTACTGCTGACCTATCTAACTATTAGTTATAGTACTGCTGACCTATCTAACTACTAGTTATAGTACTGCTGACCTATCTAACTACTAGTTATAGTACTGCTGACCTATCTAACTATTAGTTATAGTACTGCTGACCTATCTAACTATTATAGTACTGCTGACCTATCTAACTATTACAATACTGCTGACCTATCTAACTATTAGTTATAGTACTGCTGACCTGTCTAACTATTATAATACTGCTGACCTATCTAACTACTAGTTATAGTACTGCTGACCTATCTAACTATTAGTTATAGTACTGCTGACCTATCTAACTAATAGTTATAATACTGCTGACCTATCTAACTATTATAGTACTGCTGACCTATCTAACTACTAGTTATAGTACTGCTGACCTATCTAACTATTATACTACTGCTGACCTATCTAACTACTAGTTATAGTACTGCTGACCTATCTAACTATTAGTTATAGTACTGCTGACCTATCTAACTAATAGTTATAATACTGCTGACCTATCTAACTATTATAGTACTGCTGACCTATCTAACTACTAGTTATAGTACTGCTGACCTATCTAACTACTAGTTATAGTACTGCTGACCTATCTAACTATTAGTTATAATACTGCTGACCTATCTAACTATTAGTTATAGTACTGCTGACCTATCTAACTATTATAATACTGCTGACCTATCTTACTACTAGTTATAGTACTGCTGACCTATCTAACTATTAGTTATAGTACTGCTGACCTATCTAACTATTATAGTACTGCTGACCTATCTAACTATTATAATACTGCTGACCTATCTAACTATTAGTTATAGTACTGCTGACCTATCTAACTATTATAATACTGCTGACCTATCTAACTACTAGTTATAGTACTGCTGACCTATCTAACTATTATAATACTGCTGACCTATCTAACTACTAGTTATAGTACTGCTGACCTATCTAACTATTATAGTACTGCTGACCTATCTAACTACTAGTTATAGTACTGCTGACCTATCTAACTATTAGTTATAGTACTGCTGACCTATCTAACTCCTAGTTATAGTACTGCTGACCTATCTAACTATTAGTTATAATACTGCTGACCTATCTAACTACTAGTTATAGTACTGCTGACCTATCTAACTATTAGTTATAGTACTGCTGACCTATCTAACTATTATAGTACTGCTGACCTATCTAACTACTAGTTATTGTACTGCTGACCTATCTAACTATTAGTTATAGTACTGCTGACCTATCTAACTATTAGTTATAATACTGCTGACCTATCTAACTACTATAATACTGCTGACCTATCTAACTACTAGTTATAGTACTGCTGACCTATCTAACTATTAGTTATAGTACTGCTGACCTATCTAACTATTAGTTATAGTACTGCTGACCTATCTAACTATTAGTTATAGTACTGCTGACCTATCTAACTATTACTTATAGTACTGCTGACCTATCTAACTATTAGTTATAGTACTGCTGACCTATCTAACTATTATAATACTGCTGACCTATCTAACTACTAGTTATAGTACTGCTGACCTATCTAACTATTAGATATAATACTGCTGACCTATCTAACTATTAGTTATAGTACTGCTGACCTATCTAACTATTAGTTATAGTACTGCTGACCTATCTAACTATTAGTTATAGTACTGCTGACCTATCTAACTATTATAATACTGCTGACCTATCTAACTATTATAATACTGCTGACCTATCTAACTATTAGTTATAGTACTGCTGACCTATCTAACTATTAGTTATAGTACTGCTGACCTATCTAACTATTAGTTATAGTACTGCTGACCAATCTAACTATTATAATACTGCTGACCTATCTAACTATTATAATACTGCTGACCTATCTAACTATTATAATACTGCTGACCTATCTAACTATTATAATACTGCTGACCTATCTAACTGTTATAATACTGCTGACCTATCTAACTGTTATAATACTGCTGACCTATCTAACTATTAGTTATAGTACTGCTGACCTATCTAACTATTATAATACTGCTGACCTATCTAACTATTATAATACTGCTGACCTATCTAACTATTATAATACTGCTGACCTATCTAACTACTAGTTATAGTACTGCTGACCTATCTAACTATTAGTTATAGCACTGCTGACCTATCTAACTATTAGTTATAGTACTGCTGACCTATCTAACTATTATAATACTGCTGACCTATCTAACTATTAGTTATAGTACTGCTGACCTATCTAACTATTAGTTATAGTACTGCTGACCTATCTAACTATTAGTTATAGTACTGCTGACCTATCTAACTATTAGTTATAGTACTGCTGACCTATCTAACTATTAGTTATTGTACTGCTGACCTATCTAACTATTATAATACTGCTGACCTATCTAACTACTAGTTATAGTACTGCTGACCTATCTAACTATTAGTTATAATACTGCTGACCTATCTAACTATTAGTTATAATACTGCTGACCTATCTAACTATTAGTTATAGTACTGCTGACCTATCTAACTATTAGTTATAATACTGCTGACCTATCTAACTATTAGTTATAGTACTGCTGACCTATCTAACTATTATAATACTGCTGACCTATCTAACTATTATAACACTGCTGACCTATCTAACTATTAGTTATAGTACTGCTGACCTATCTAACTATTAGTTATAGTACTGCTGACCTATCTAACTATTATAATACTGCTGACCTATCTAACTATTATAATACTGCTGACCTATCTAACTATTAGTTATAATACTGCTGACCTCTCTAACTATTAGTTATAGTACTGCTGACCTATCTAACTATTAGTTATAGTACTGCTGACCTATCTAACTATTATAATACTGCTGACCTATCTAACTATTAGTTATAGTACTGCTGACCTATCTAACTATTAGTTATAGTACTGCTGACCTATCTAACTATTAGTTATAATACTGCTGACCTATCTAACTACGAGTTATAGTACTGCTGACCTATCTAACTATTAGTTATACTACTGCTGACCTATCTAACTATTAGTTATAGTACTGCTGACCTATCTAACTATTATAATACTGCTGACCTATCTAACTATTATAATAGTGCTGACCTATCTAACTATTATAATACTGCTGACCTATCTAACTATTATAATACTGCTGACCTATCTAACTACAAGTTATAGTACTGCTGACCTATCTAACTATTAGTTATAGTACTGCTGACCTATCTAACTATTATAATACTGCTGACCTATCTAACTAATAGTTATAGTACTGCTGACCTATCTAACTATTAGTTATATTACTGCTGACCTATCTAACTAATAGTTATAATACTGCTGACCTATCTAACTATTAGTTATTGTACTGCTGACCTATCTAACTAATAGTTATAATACTGCTGACCTATCTAACTATTAGTTATAGTACTGCTGACCTATCTAACTATTATAATACTGCTGACCTATCTAACTACTAGTTATAGTACTGCTGACCTATCTAACTATTAGTTATAATACTGCTGACCTATCTAACTATTAGTTATTGTACTGCTGACCTATCTAACTATTAGTTATAGTACTGCTGACCTATCTAACTATTAGTTATAGTACTGCTGATCTATCTAACTATTAGTTATAATACTGCTGACCTATCTAACTATTAGTTATACTACTGCTGACCTATCTAACTATTAGTTATAGTACTGCTGACCTATCTAACTAATAGTTATAATACTGCTGACCTATCTAACTATTAGTTATAGTACTGCTGACCTATCTAACTATTAGTTATAGTACTGCTGACCTATCTAACTATTATAATACTGCTGACCTATCTAACTACTAGTTATAGTACTGCTGACCTATCTAACTATTAGTTATAGTACTGCTGACCTATCTAACTATTATAATACTGCTGACCTATCTAACTATTATAATACTGCTGACCTATCTAACTATTATAGTACTGCTGACCTATCTAACTACTAGTTATAGTACTGCTGACCTATCTAACTATTATAATACTACTGACCTATCTAACTACTAGTTATAGTACTGCTGACCTATCTAACTATTAGTTATAGTACTGCTGACCTATCTAACTACTAGTTAGAGTACTGCTGACCTATCTAACTATTATAATACTGCTGACTTATCTAACTACTAGTTATAGTACTGCTGACCTATCTAACTGTTATAATACTGCTGACCTATCTAACTACTAGTTATAGTACTGCTGACGTATCTAACTATTATAATACTGCTGACCTATCTAACTACTAGTTATAGTACTGGTGACCTATCTAACTATTAGTTATTGTACTGCTGACCTATCTAACTACTAGTTATAGTACTGCTGACCTATCTAACTATTAGTTATAGTACTGCTGACCTATCTAACTACTAGTTATAATACTGCTGACCTATCTAACTATTAGTTATAGTACTGCTGACCTATCTAACTATTATAGTACTGCTGACCTATCTAACTAATAGTTATAGTACTGCTGACCTATCTAACTATTAGTTATAGTACTGCTGACATATCTAACTACTAGTTATAGTACTGCTGACCTATCTAACTATTAGTTATAGTACTGCTGACCTATCTAACTATTATAATACTGCTGACCTATCTAACTACTAGTTATAGTACTGCTGACCTATCTAACTATTAGTTATAATACTGCTGACCTAGCTAACTATTATAGTACTGCTGACCTATCTAACTATTATAATACTGCTGACCTATCTAACTATTATAATACTACTGACCTATCTAACTACTAGTTATAGTACTGCTGACCTATCTAACTATTAGTTATAATACTGCTGACCTAGCTAACTATTATAGTACTGCTGACCTATCTAACTATTATAATACTGCTGACCTATCTAACTACTAGTTATTGTACTGCTGACCTATCTAACTATTAGTTATAGTACTGCTGACCTATCAAACTATTAGTTATAATACTGCTGACCTATCTAACTATTAGTTATAGTACTGCTGACCTATCTAACTATTAGTTATAGTACTGCTGACCTATCTAACTATTATAGTACTGCTGACCTATCTAACTAATAGTTATAATACTGCTGACCTATCTAACTATTAGTTATAGTACTGCTGACCTAACTATTATAGTACTGCTGACCTATCTAACTATTATAATACTGCTGACCTATCTAACTATTAGTTATAGTACTGCTGACCTATCTAACTATTAGTTATAGTACTGCTGACCTATCTAACTAATAGTTATAGTACTGCTGACCTATCTAACTATTAGTTATAGTACTGCTGACCTATCTAACTATTAGTTATAGTACTGCTGACCTATCTAACTATTATAATACTGCTGACCTATCTAACTATTATAATACTGCTGACCTATCTAACTACGAGTTATAGTACTGCTGACCTATCTAACTATTAGTTATAGTACTGCTGACCTATCTAACAATTATAATACTGCTGACCTATCTAACTAATAGTTATAGTACTGCTGACCTATCTAACTATTAGTTATAGTACTGCTGACCTATCTAACTAATAGTTATAATACTGCTGACCTATCTAACTATTAGTTATTGTACTGCTGACCTATCTAACTAATAGTTATAATACTGCTGACCTATCTAACTATTAGTTATAGTACTGCTGACCTATCTAACTATTATAATACTGCTGACCTATCTAACTACTAGTTATAGTACTGCTGACCTATCTAACTATTAGTTATAATACTGCTGACCTATCTAACTATTAGTTATTGTACTGCTGACCTATCTAACTATTAGTTATAGTACTGCTGACCTATCTAACTATTAGTTATAGTACTGCTGACCTATCTAACTATTAGTTATAATACTGCTGACCTATCTAACTATTAGTTATACTACTGCTGACCTATCTAACTATTAGTTATAGTACTGCTGACCTATCTAACTAATAGTTATAATACTGCTGACCTATCTAACTATTAGTTATAGTACTGCTGACCTATCTAACTATTAGTTATAGTACTGCTGACCTATCTAACTATTATAATACTGCTGACCTATCTAACTACTAGTTATAGTACTGCTGACCTATCTAACTATTAGTTATAGTACTGCTGACCTATCTAACTATTATAATACTGCTGACCTATCTAACTATTATAATACTGCTGACCTATCTAACTATTATAGTACTGCTGACCTATCTAACTACTAGTTATAGTACTGCTGACCTATCTAACTATTATAATACTACTGACCTATCTAACTACTAGTTATAGTACTGCTGACCTATCTAACTATTAGTTATAGTACTGCTGACCTATCTAACTACTAGTTATAGTACTGCTGACCTATCTAACTATTATAATACTGCTGACTTATCTAACTACTAGTTATAGTACTGCTGACCTATCTAACTGTTATAATACTGCTGACCTATCTAACTACTAGTTATAGTACTGCTGACGTATCTAACTATTATAATACTGCTGACCTATCTAACTACTAGTTATAGTACTGGTGACCTATCTAACTATTAGTTATTGTACTGCTGACCTATCTAACTACTAGTTATAGTACTGCTGACCTATCTAACTATTAGTTATAGTACTGCTGACCTATCTAACTACTAGTTATAATACTGCTGACCTATCTAACTATTAGTTATAGTACTGCTGACCTATCTAACTACTAGTTATAATACTGCTGACCTATCTAACTATTAGTTATAGTACTGCTGACCTATCTAACTATTATAGTACTGCTGACCTATCTAACTAATAGTTATAGTACTGCTGACCTATCTAACTATTAGTTATAGTACTGCTGACATATCTAACTACTAGTTATAGTACTGCTGACCTATCTAACTATTAGTTATAGTACTGCTGACCTATCTAACTATTAGTTATAATACTGCTGACCTAGCTAACTATTATAGTACTGCTGACCTATCTAACTATTATAATACTGCTGACCTATCTAACTATTATAATACTACTGACCTATCTAACTACTAGTTATAGTACTGCTGACCTATCTAACTATTAGTTATAATACTGCTGACCTAGCTAACTATTATAGTACTGCTGACCTATCTAACTATTATAATACTGCTGACCTATCTAACTATTATAATACTACTGACCTATCTAACTACTAGTTATAGTACTGCTGACCTATCTAACTATTAGTTATAATACTGCTGACCTAGCTAACTATTATAGTACTGCTGACCTATCTAACTATTATAATACTGCTGACCTATCTAACTACTAGTTATTGTACTGCTGACCTATCTAACTATTAGTTATAGTACTGCTGACCTATCAAACTATTAGTTATAATACTGCTGACCTATCTAACTATTAGTTATAGTACTGCTGACCTATCTAACTATTAGTTATAGTACTGCTGACCTATCTAACTATTATAGTACTGCTGACCTATCTAACTAATAGTTATAATACTGCTGACCTATCTAACTATTAGTTATAGTACTGCTGACCTAACTATTATAGTACTGCTGACCTATCTAACTATTATAATACTGCTGACCTATTTAACTATTATAGTACTGCTGACCTATCTAACTATTAGTTATAGTACTGCTGACCTATCTAACTATTAGTTATAGTACTGCTGACCTATCTAACTAATAGTTATAGTACTGCTGACCTATCTAACTATTAGTTATAGTACTGCTGACCTATCTAACTATTAGTTATAGTACTGCTGACCTATCTAACTATTATAATACTGCTGACCTATCTAACTATTATAATACTGCTGACCTATCTAACTACGAGTTATAGTACTGCTGACCTATCTAACTATTAGTTATAGTACTGCTGACCTATCTAACAATTATAATACTGCTGACCTATCTAACTAATAGTTATAGTACTGCTGACCTATCTAACTATTAGTTATAGTACTGCTGACCTATCTAACTAATAGTTATAATACTGCTGACCTATCTAACTATTAGTTGTTGTACTGCTGACCTATCTAACTAATAGTTATAATACTGCTGACCTATCTAACTATTAGTTATAGTACTGCTGACCTATCTAACTATTATAATACTGCTGACCTATCTAACTACTAGTTATAGTACTGCTGACCTATCTAACTATTAGTTATAGTACTGCTGACCTATCTAACAATTATAATACTGCTGACCTATCTAACTAATAGTTATAGTACTGCTGACCTATCTAACTATTAGTTATAGTACCTCTGACCTATCTAACTAATAGTTATGATACTGCTGACCTATCTAACTATTAGTTATTGTACTGCTGACCTATCTAACTAATAGTTATAATACTGCTGACCTATCTAACTATTAGTTATAGTACTGCTGACCTATCTAACTATTATAATACTGCTGACCTATCTAACTACTAGTTATAGTACTGCTGACCTATCTAACTATTAGTTATAATACTGCTGACCTATCTAACTATTAGTTATAGTACTGCTGACCTATCTAACTATTAGTTATAGTACTGCTGACCTATCTAACTATTAGTTATAGTACTGCTGACCTATCTAACTATTAGTTATAATACTGCTGACCTATCTAACTATTAGTTATTGTACTGCTGACCTATCTAACTACTAGTTATAGTACTGCTGACCTATCTAACTATTAGTTATAGTACTGCTGACCTATCTAACTATTAGTTATAGTACTGCTGACCTATCTAACTATTAGTTATAATACTGCTGACCTATCTAACTATTAGTTATTGTACTGCTGACCTATCTAACTACTAGTTATAGTACTGCTGACCTATCTAACTATTAGTTATAGTACTGCTGCCCTATCTAACTATTAGTTATAATACTGCTGACCTATCTAACTATTAGTTATAGTACTGCTGACCTATCTAACTATTAGTTATAGTACTGCTGACCTATCTAACTATTAGTTATTGTACTGCTGACCTATCTAACTAATAGTTATAATACTGCTGACCTATCTAACTATTATAATACTACTGACCTATCTAACTACTAGTTATAGTACTGCTGACCTATCTAACTATTAGTTATAATACTGCTGACCTAGATAACTATTAAAGTACCGCTGACCTATCTAACTATTATAATACTGCTGACCTATCTAACTATTAGTTATAGTACTGCTGACCTATCTAACTATTAGTTATAGTACTGCTGACCTATCTAACTACTAGTTATAGTACTGCTGACCTATCTAACTATTAGTTATAGTACTGCTGACCTATCTAACTATTAGTTATAGTACTGCTGACCTATCTAACTACTAGTTATAGTACTGCTGACCTATCTAAGTATTATAATACTGCTGACCTATCTAACTATTAGTTATAGTACTGCTGACCTATCTAACTACTATAATACTGCTGACCTATCTAACTACTAGTTATAGTACTGCTGACCTATCTAACTAATAGTTATAGTACTGCTGACCTATCTAACTAATAGTTATAGTACTGCTGACCTATCTAACTATTAGTTATAGTACTGCTGACCTATCTAACTATTAGTTATAGTACTGCTGACCTATCAAACTATTAGTTATAATACTGCTGACCTATCTAACTATTAGTAATAGTACTGCTGACCTATCTAACTACTAGTTATAGTACTGCTGACCTATCTAACTACTAGTTATAGTACTGCTGACCTATCTAACTATTAGTTATAATACTGCTGACCTACCTAACTATTATAGTACTGCTGACCTATCTAACTATTAGTTATAATACTGCTGACCTATCTAACTTTTATAATACTGCTGACCTATCTAACTATTAGTTATAGTACTGCTGACCTATCTAACTACTAGTTATAGTACTGCTGACCTATCTAACTACTAGTTATAGTACTGCTGACCTATCTAACTATTAGTTATAATACTGCTGACCTATCTAACTATTATAATACTGCTGACCTATCTAACTATTAGTTATAGTACTGCTGACCTATCTAACTATTAGTTATAGTACTGCTGACCTATCTAACTGTTATAATACTGCTGACCTATCTAACTATTAGTTATAATACTGCTGACCTATCTAGCTGTTATAATACTGCTGACCTATCTAACTACTAGTTATAGTACTGCTGACCTATCTAACTATTAGTTATAGTACTGCTGACCTATCTAACTGTTATAATACTGCTGACCTATCTAACTATTAGTTATAATACTGCTGCCCTATCTAACTATTAGTTATAGTACTGCTGACCTATCTAACTATTAGTTATAGTACTGCTGACCTATCTAACTATTAGTTATAGTACTGCTGACCTATCTTACTATTAGTTATAGTACTGCTGACCTATCTAACTACTAGTTATAGTACTGCTGACCTATCTAACTATTATAATACTGCTGACTTATCTAACTACTAGTTATAGTACTGCTGACCTATCTAACTGTTATAATACTGCTGACCTATCTAACTACTAGTTATAGTACTGCTGACGTATCTAACTATTATAATACTGCTGACCTATCTAACTACTAGTTATAGTACTGGTGACCTATCTAACTATTAGTTATTGTACTGCTGACCTATCTAACTACTAGTTATAGTACTGCTGACCTATCTAACTATTAGTTATAGTACTGCTGACCTATCTAACTACTAGTTATAATACTGCTGACCTATCTAACTATTAGTTATAGTACTGCTGACCTATCTAACTACTAGTTATAATACTGCTGACCTATCTAACTATTAGTTATAGTACTGCTGACCTATCTAACTATTATAGTACTGCTGACCTATCTAACTAATAGTTATAGTACTGCTGACCTATCTAACTATTAGTTATAGTACTGCTGACATATCTAACTACTAGTTATAGTACTGCTGACCTATCTAACTATTAGTTATAGTACTGCTGACCTATCTAACTATTATAATACTGCTGACCTATCTAACTACTAGTTATAGTACTGCTGACCTATCTAACTATTAGTTATAATACTGCTGACCTAGCTAACTATTATAGTACTGCTGACCTATCTAACTATTATAATACTGCTGACCTATCTAACTATTATAATACTACTGACCTATCTAACTACTAGTTATAGTACTGCTGACCTATCTAACTATTAGTTATAATACTGCTGACCTAGCTAACTATTATAGTACTGCTGACCTATCTAACTATTATAATACTGCTGACCTATCTAACTACTAGTTATTGTACTGCTGACCTATCTAACTATTAGTTATAGTACTGCTGACCTATCAAACTATTAGTTATAATACTGCTGACCTATCTAACTATTAGTTATAGTACTGCTGACCTATCTAACTATTAGTTATAGTACTGCTGACCTATCTAACTATTATAGTACTGCTGACCTATCTAACTAATAGTTATAATACTGCTGACCTATCTAACTATTAGTTATAGTACTGCTGACCTAACTATTATAGTACTGCTGACCTATCTAACTATTATAATACTGCTGACCTATCTAACTATTATAGTACTGCTGACCTATCTAACTATTAGTTATAGTACTGCTGACCTATCTAACTATTAGTTATAGTACTGCTGACCTATCTAACTAATAGTTATAGTACTGCTGACCTATCTAACTATTAGTTATAGTACTGCTGACCTATCTAACTATTAGTTATAGTACTGCTGACCTATCTAACTATTATAATACTGCTGACCTATCTAACTATTATAATACTGCTGACCTATCTAACTACGAGTTATAGTACTGCTGACCTATCTAACTATTAGTTATAGTACTGCTGACCTATCTAACAATTATAATACTGCTGACCTATCTAACTAATAGTTATAGTACTGCTGACCTATCTAACTATTAGTTATAGTACTGCTGACCTATCTAACTAATAGTTATAATACTGCTGACCTATCTAACTATTAGTTATTGTACTGCTGACCTATCTAACTAATAGTTATAATACTGCTGACCTATCTAACTATTAGTTATAGTACTGCTGACCTATCTAACTATTATAATACTGCTGACCTATCTAACTACTAGTTATAGTACTGCTGACCTATCTAACTATTAGTTATAGTACTGCTGACCTATCTAACAATTATAATACTGCTGACCTATCTAACTAATAGTTATAGTACTGCTGACCTATCTAACTATTAGTTATAGTACCTCTGACCTATCTAACTAATAGTTATGATACTGCTGACCTATCTAACTATTAGTTATTGTACTGCTGACCTATCTAACTAATAGTTATAATACTGCTGACCTATCTAACTATTAGTTATAGTACTGCTGACCTATCTAACTATTATAATACTGCTGACCTATCTAACTACTAGTTATAGTACTGCTGACCTATCTAACTATTAGTTATAATACTGCTGACCTATCTAACTATTAGTTATAGTACTGCTGACCTATCTAACTATTAGTTATAGTACTGCTGACCTATCTAACTATTAGTTATAGTACTGCTGACCTATCTAACTATTAGTTATAATACTGCTGACCTATCTAACTATTAGTTATTGTACTGCTGACCTATCTAACTACTAGTTATAGTACTGCTGACCTATCTAACTATTAGTTATAGTACTGCTGACCTATCTAACTATTAGTTATAGTACTGCTGACCTATCTAACTATTAGTTATAATACTGCTGACCTATCTAACTATTAGTTATTGTACTGCTGACCTATCTAACTACTAGTTATAGTACTGCTGACCTATCTAACTATTAGTTATAGTACTGCTGCCCTATCTAACTATTAGTTATAATACTGCTGACCTATCTAACTATTAGTTATAGTACTGCTGACCTATCTAACTATTAGTTATAGTACTGCTGACCTATCTAACTATTAGTTATTGTACTGCTGACCTATCTAACTAATAGTTATAATACTGCTGACCTATCTAACTATTATAATACTACTGACCTATCTAACTACTAGTTATAGTACTGCTGACCTATCTAACTATTAGTTATAATACTGCTGACCTAGATAACTATTATAGTACCGCTGACCTATCTAACTATTATAATACTGCTGACCTATCTAACTATTAGTTATAGTACTGCTGACCTATCTAACTATTAGTTATAGTACTGCTGACCTATCTAACTACTAGTTATAGTACTGCTGACCTATCTAAGTATTATAATACTGCTGACCTATCTAACTATTAGTTATAGTACTGCTGACCTATCTAACTACTATAATACTGCTGACCTATCTAACTACTAGTTATAGTACTGCTGACCTATCTAACTAATAGTTATAGTACTGCTGACCTATCTAACTAATAGTTATAGTACTGCTGACCTATCTAACTATTAGTTATAGTACTGCTGACCTATCTAACTATTAGTTATAGTACTGCTGACCTATCAAACTATTAGTTATAATACTGCTGACCTATCTAACTATTAGTAATAGTACTGCTGACCTATCTAACTACTAGTTATAGTACTGCTGACCTATCTAACTACTAGTTATAGTACTGCTGACCTATCTAACTATTAGTTATAATACTGCTGACCTACCTAACTATTATAGTACTGCTGACCTATCTAACTATTAGTTATAATACTGCTGACCTATCTAACTTTTATAATACTGCTGACCTATCTAACTATTAGTTATAGTACTGCTGACCTATCTAACTACTAGTTATAGTACTGCTGACCTATCTAACTACTAGTTATAGTACTGCTGACCTATCTAACTATTAGTTATAATACTGCTGACCTATCTAACTATTATAATACTGCTGACCTATCTAACTATTAGTTATAGTACTGCTGACCTATCTAACTATTAGTTATAGTACTGCTGACCTATCTAACTGTTATAATACTGCTGACCTATCTAACTAATAGTTATAATACTGCTGACCTATCTAACTATTATAATACTACTGACCTATCTAACTACTAGTTATAGTACTGCTGACCTATCTAACTATTAGTTATAATACTGCTGACCTAGATAACTATTATAGTACCGCTGACCTATCTAACTATTAGTTATAGTACTGCTGACCTATCTAACTATTAGTTATAGTACTGCTGACCTATCTAACTACTAGTTATAGTACTGCTGACCTATCTAAGTATTATAATACTGCTGACCTATCTAACTATTAGTTATAGTACTGCTGACCTATCTAACTACTATAATACTGCTGACCTATCTAACTACTAGTTATAGTACTGCTGACCTATCTAACTAATAGTTATAGTACTGCTGACCTATCTAACTAATAGTTATAGTACTGCTGACCTATCTAACTATTAGTTATAGTACTGCTGACCTATCTAACTATTAGTTATAGTACTGCTGACCTATCAAACTATTAGTTATAATACTGCTGACCTATCTAACTATTAGTAATAGTACTGCTGACCTATCTAACTACTAGTTATAGTACTGCTGACCTATCTAACTACTAGTTATAGTACTGCTGACCTATCTAACTATTAGTTATAATACTGCTGACCTACCTAACTATTATAGTACTGCTGACCTATCTAACTATTAGTTATAATACTGCTGACCTATCTAACTTTTATAATACTGCTGACCTATCTAACTATTAGTTATAGTACTGCTGACCTATCTAACTACTAGTTATAGTACTGCTGACCTATCTAACTACTAGTTATAGTACTGCTGACCTATCTAACTATTAGTTATAATACTGCTGACCTATCTAACTATTATAATACTGCTGACCTATCTAACTATTAGTTATAGTACTGCTGACCTATCTAACTATTAGTTATAGTACTGCTGACCTATCTAACTGTTATAATACTGCTGACCTATCTAACTATTAGTTATAATACTGCTGACCTATCTAGCTGTTATAATACTGCTGACCTATCTAACTACTAGTTATAGTACTGCTGACCTATCTAACTATTAGTTATAGTACTGCTGACCTATCTAACTGTTATAATACTGCTGACCTATCTAACTATTAGTTATAATACTGCTGCCCTATCTAACTATTAGTTATAGTACTGCTGACCTATCTAACTATTAGTTATAGTACTGCTGACCTATCTAACTATTAGTTATAGTACTGCTGACCTATCTAACTATTATAATACTGCTGACCTATCTAACTACTAGTTATAGTACTGCTGACCTATCTAACTATTATAATACTGCTGACCTATCTAACTACTAGTTATAGTACTGCTGACCTATCTAACTTCTAGTTATAGTACTGCTGACCTATCTAACTATTAGTTATAATACTGCTGACCTATCTAACTGTTATAATACTGCTGACCTATCTAACTACTAGTTATAGTACTGCTGACCTATCTAACTATTATAATACTGCTGACCTATCTAACTACTAGTTATAGTACTGCTGACCTATCTAACTATTATAATACTGCTGACTTATCTAACTACTAGTTATAGTACTGCTGACCTATCTAACTGTTATAATACTGCTGACCTATCTAACTACTAGTTATAGTACTGCTGACGTATCTAACTATTATAATACTGCTGACCTATCTAACTACTAGTTATAGTACTGGTGACCTATCTAACTATTAGTTATTGTACTGCTGACCTATCTAACTACTAGTTATAGTACTGCTGACCTATCTAACTATTAGTTATAGTACTGCTGACCTATCTAACTACTAGTTATAATACTGCTGACCTATCTAACTATTAGTTATAGTACTGCTGACCTATCTAACTACTAGTTATAATACTGCTGACCTATCTAACTATTAGTTATAGTACTGCTGACCTATCTAACTATTATAGTACTGCTGACCTATCTAACTAATAGTTATAGTACTGCTGACCTATCTAACTATTAGTTATAGTACTGCTGACATATCTAACTACTAGTTATAGTACTGCTGACCTATCTAACTATTAGTTATAGTACTGCTGACCTATCTAACTATTATAATACTGCTGACCTATCTAACTACTAGTTATAGTACTGCTGACCTATCTAACTATTAGTTATAATACTGCTGACCTAGCTAACTATTATAGTACTGCTGACCTATCTAACTATTATAATACTGCTGACCTATCTAACTATTATAATACTACTGACCTATCTAACTACTAGTTATAGTACTGCTGACCTATCTAACTATTAGTTATAATACTGCTGACCTAGCTAACTATTATAGTACTGCTGACCTATCTAACTATTATAATACTGCTGACCTATCTAACTACTAGTTATTGTACTGCTGACCTATCTAACTATTAGTTATAGTACTGCTGACCTATCAAACTATTAGTTATAATACTGCTGACCTATCTAACTATTAGTTATAGTACTGCTGACCTATCTAACTATTAGTTATAGTACTGCTGACCTATCTAACTATTATAGTACTGCTGACCTATCTAACTAATAGTTATAATACTGCTGACCTATCTAACTATTAGTTATAGTACTGCTGACCTAACTATTATAGTACTGCTGACCTATCTAACTATTATAATACTGCTGACCTATTTAACTATTATAGTACTGCTGACCTATCTAACTATTAGTTATAGTACTGCTGACCTATCTAACTATTAGTTATAGTACTGCTGACCTATCTAACTAATAGTTATAGTACTGCTGACCTATCTAACTATTAGTTATAGTACTGCTGACCTATCTAACTATTAGTTATAGTACTGCTGACCTATCTAACTATTATAATACTGCTGACCTATCTAACTATTATAATACTGCTGACCTATCTAACTACGAGTTATAGTACTGCTGACCTATCTAACTATTAGTTATAGTACTGCTGACCTATCTAACAATTATAATACTGCTGACCTATCTAACTAATAGTTATAGTACTGCTGACCTATCTAACTATTAGTTATAGTACTGCTGACCTATCTAACTAATAGTTATAATACTGCTGACCTATCTAACTATTAGTTGTTGTACTGCTGACCTATCTAACTAATAGTTATAATACTGCTGACCTATCTAACTATTAGTTATAGTACTGCTGACCTATCTAACTATTATAATACTGCTGACCTATCTAACTACTAGTTATAGTACTGCTGACCTATCTAACTATTAGTTATAGTACTGCTGACCTATCTAACAATTATAATACTGCTGACCTATCTAACTAATAGTTATAGTACTGCTGACCTATCTAACTATTAGTTATAGTACCTCTGACCTATCTAACTAATAGTTATGATACTGCTGACCTATCTAACTATTAGTTATTGTACTGCTGACCTATCTAACTAATAGTTATAATACTGCTGACCTATCTAACTATTAGTTATAGTACTGCTGACCTATCTAACTATTATAATACTGCTGACCTATCTAACTACTAGTTATAGTACTGCTGACCTATCTAACTATTAGTTATAATACTGCTGACCTATCTAACTATTAGTTATAGTACTGCTGACCTATCTAACTATTAGTTATAGTACTGCTGACCTATCTAACTATTAGTTATAGTACTGCTGACCTATCTAACTATTAGTTATAATACTGCTGACCTATCTAACTATTAGTTATTGTACTGCTGACCTATCTAACTACTAGTTATAGTACTGCTGACCTATCTAACTATTAGTTATAGTACTGCTGACCTATCTAACTATTAGTTATAGTACTGCTGACCTATCTAACTATTAGTTATAATACTGCTGACCTATCTAACTATTAGTTATTGTACTGCTGACCTATCTAACTACTAGTTATAGTACTGCTGACCTATCTAACTATTAGTTATAGTACTGCTGCCCTATCTAACTATTAGTTATAATACTGCTGACCTATCTAACTATTAGTTATAGTACTGCTGACCTATCTAACTATTAGTTATAGTACTGCTGACCTATCTAACTATTAGTTATTGTACTGCTGACCTATCTAACTAATAGTTATAATACTGCTGACCTATCTAACTATTATAATACTACTGACCTATCTAACTACTAGTTATAGTACTGCTGACCTATCTAACTATTAGTTATAATACTGCTGACCTAGATAACTATTAAAGTACCGCTGACCTATCTAACTATTATAATACTGCTGACCTATCTAACTATTAGTTATAGTACTGCTGACCTATCTAACTATTAGTTATAGTACTGCTGACCTATCTAACTACTAGTTATAGTACTGCTGACCTATCTAACTATTAGTTATAGTACTGCTGACCTATCTAACTATTAGTTATAGTACTGCTGACCTATCTAACTACTAGTTATAGTACTGCTGACCTATCTAAGTATTATAATACTGCTGACCTATCTAACTATTAGTTATAGTACTGCTGACCTATCTAACTACTATAATACTGCTGACCTATCTAACTACTAGTTATAGTACTGCTGACCTATCTAACTAATAGTTATAGTACTGCTGACCTATCTAACTAATAGTTATAGTACTGCTGACCTATCTAACTATTAGTTATAGTACTGCTGACCTATCTAACTATTAGTTATAGTACTGCTGACCTATCAAACTATTAGTTATAATACTGCTGACCTATCTAACTATTAGTAATAGTACTGCTGACCTATCTAACTACTAGTTATAGTACTGCTGACCTATCTAACTACTAGTTATAGTACTGCTGACCTATCTAACTATTAGTTATAATACTGCTGACCTACCTAACTATTATAGTACTGCTGACCTATCTAACTATTAGTTATAATACTGCTGACCTATCTAACTTTTATAATACTGCTGACCTATCTAACTATTAGTTATAGTACTGCTGACCTATCTAACTACTAGTTATAGTACTGCTGACCTATCTAACTACTAGTTATAGTACTGCTGACCTATCTAACTATTAGTTATAATACTGCTGACCTATCTAACTATTATAATACTGCTGACCTATCTAACTATTAGTTATAGTACTGCTGACCTATCTAACTATTAGTTATAGTACTGCTGACCTATCTAACTGTTATAATACTGCTGACCTATCTAACTATTAGTTATAATACTGCTGACCTATCTAGCTGTTATAATACTGCTGACCTATCTAACTACTAGTTATAGTACTGCTGACCTATCTAACTATTAGTTATAGTACTGCTGACCTATCTAACTGTTATAATACTGCTGACCTATCTAACTATTAGTTATAATACTGCTGCCCTATCTAACTATTAGTTATAGTACTGCTGACCTATCTAACTATTAGTTATAGTACTGCTGACCTATCTAACTATTAGTTATAGTACTGCTGACCTATCTAACTATTAGTTATAGTACTGCTGACCTATCTAACTACTAGTTATAGTACTGCTGACCTATCTAACTATTATAATACTGCTGACTTATCTAACTACTAGTTATAGTACTGCTGACCTATCTAACTGTTATAATACTGCTGACCTATCTAACTACTAGTTATAGTACTGCTGACGTATCTAACTATTATAATACTGCTGACCTATCTAACTACTAGTTATAGTACTGGTGACCTATCTAACTATTAGTTATTGTACTGCTGACCTATCTAACTACTAGTTATAGTACTGCTGACCTATCTAACTATTAGTTATAGTACTGCTGACCTATCTAACTACTAGTTATAATACTGCTGACCTATCTAACTATTAGTTATAGTACTGCTGACCTATCTAACTACTAGTTATAATACTGCTGACCTATCTAACTATTAGTTATAGTACTGCTGACCTATCTAACTATTATAGTACTGCTGACCTATCTAACTAATAGTTATAGTACTGCTGACCTATCTAACTATTAGTTATAGTACTGCTGACATATCTAACTACTAGTTATAGTACTGCTGACCTATCTAACTATTAGTTATAGTACTGCTGACCTATCTAACTATTATAATACTGCTGACCTATCTAACTACTAGTTATAGTACTGCTGACCTATCTAACTATTAGTTATAATACTGCTGACCTAGCTAACTATTATAGTACTGCTGACCTATCTAACTATTATAATACTGCTGACCTATCTAACTATTATAATACTACTGACCTTTCTAACTACTAGTTATAGTACTGCTGACCTATCTAACTATTAGTTATAATACTGCTGACCTAGCTAACTATTATAGTACTGCTGACCTATCTAACTATTATAATACTGCTGACCTATCTAACTACTAGTTATTGTACTGCTGACCTATCTAACTATTAGTTATAGTACTGCTGACCTATCAAACTATTAGTTATAGTACTGCTGACCTATCTAACTATTAGTTATAGTACTGCTGACCTATCTAACTATTATAGTACTGCTGACCTATCTAACTAATAGTTATAATACTGCTGACCTATCTAACTATTAGTTATAGTACTGCTGACCTAACTATTATAGTACTGCTGACCTATCTAACTATTATAATACTGCTGACCTATCTAACTATTATAGTACTGCTGACCTATCTAACTATTAGTTATAGTACTGCTGACCTATCTAACTATTAGTTATAGTACTGCTGACCTATCTAACTAATAGTTATAGTACTGCTGACCTATCTAACTATTAGTTATAGTACTGCTGACCTATCTAACTATTAGTTATAGTACTGCTGACCTATCTAACTATTATAATACTGCTGACCTATCTAACTATTATAATACTGCTGACCTATCTAACTACGAGTTATAGTACTGCTGACCTATCTAACTATTAGTTATAGTACTGCTGACCTATCTAACAATTATAATACTGCTGACCTATCTAACTAATAGTTATAGTACTGCTGACCTATCTAACTATTAGTTATAGTACTGCTGACCTATCTAACTAATAGTTATAATACTGCTGACCTATCTAACTATTAGTTATTGTACTGCTGACCTATCTAACTAATAGTTATAATACTGCTGACCTATCTAACTATTAGTTATAGTACTGCTGACCTATCTAACTATTATAATACTGCTGACCTATCTAACTACTAGTTATAGTACTGCTGACCTATCTAACTATTAGTTATAGTACTGCTGACCTATCTAACAATTATAATACTGCTGACCTATCTAACTAATAGTTATAGTACTGCTGACCTATCTAACTATTAGTTATAGTACCTCTGACCTATCTAACTAATAGTTATGATACTGCTGACCTATCTAACTATTAGTTATTGTACTGCTGACCTATCTAACTAATAGTTATAATACTGCTGACCTATCTAACTATTAGTTATAGTACTGCTGACCTATCTAACTATTATAATACTGCTGACCTATCTAACTACTAGTTATAGTACTGCTGACCTATCTAACTATTAGTTATAATACTGCTGACCTATCTAACTATTAGTTATAGTACTGCTGACCTATCTAACTATTAGTTATAGTACTGCTGACCTATCTAACTATTAGTTATAGTACTGCTGACCTATCTAACTATTAGTTATAATACTGCTGACCTATCTAACTATTAGTTATTGTACTGCTGACCTATCTAACTACTAGTTATAGTACTGCTGACCTATCTAACTATTAGTTATAGTACTGCTGACCTATCTAACTATTAGTTATAGTACTGCTGACCTATCTAACTATTAGTTATAATACTGCTGACCTATCTAACTATTAGTTATTGTACTGCTGACCTATCTAACTACTAGTTATAGTACTGCTGACCTATCTAACTATTAGTTATAGTACTGCTGCCCTATCTAACTATTAGTTATAATACTGCTGACCTATCTAACTATTAGTTATAGTACTGCTGACCTATCTAACTATTAGTTATAGTACTGCTGACCTATCTAACTATTAGTTATTGTACTGCTGACCTATCTAACTAATAGTTATAATACTGCTGACCTATCTAACTATTATAATACTACTGACCTATCTAACTACTAGTTATAGTACTGCTGACCTATCTAACTATTAGTTATAATACTGCTGACCTAGATAACTATTATAGTACCGCTGACCTATCTAACTATTATAATACTGCTGACCTATCTAACTATTAGTTATAGTACTGCTGACCTATCTAACTATTAGTTATAGTACTGCTGACCTATCTAACTACTAGTTATAGTACTGCTGACCTATCTAAGTATTATAATACTGCTGACCTATCTAACTATTAGTTATAGTACTGCTGACCTATCTAACTACTATAATACTGCTGACCTATCTAACTACTAGTTATAGTACTGCTGACCTATCTAACTAATAGTTATAGTACTGCTGACCTATCTAACTAATAGTTATAGTACTGCTGACCTATCTAACTATTAGTTATAGTACTGCTGACCTATCTAACTATTAGTTATAGTACTGCTGACCTATCAAACTATTAGTTATAATACTGCTGACCTATCTAACTATTAGTAATAGTACTGCTGACCTATCTAACTACTAGTTATAGTACTGCTGACCTATCTAACTACTAGTTATAGTACTGCTGACCTATCTAACTATTAGTTATAATACTGCTGACCTACCTAACTATTATAGTACTGCTGACCTATCTAACTATTAGTTATAATACTGCTGACCTATCTAACTTTTATAATACTGCTGACCTATCTAACTATTAGTTATAGTACTGCTGACCTATCTAACTACTAGTTATAGTACTGCTGACCTATCTAACTACTAGTTATAGTACTGCTGACCTATCTAACTATTAGTTATAATACTGCTGACCTATCTAACTATTATAATACTGCTGACCTATCTAACTATTAGTTATAGTACTGCTGACCTATCTAACTATTAGTTATAGTACTGCTGACCTATCTAACTGTTATAATACTGCTGACCTATCTAACTAATAGTTATAATACTGCTGACCTATCTAACTATTATAATACTACTGACCTATCTAACTACTAGTTATAGTACTGCTGACCTATCTAACTATTAGTTATAATACTGCTGACCTAGATAACTATTATAGTACCGCTGACCTATCTAACTATTATAATACTGCTGACCTATCTAACTATTAGTTATAGTACTGCTGACCTATCTAACTATTAGTTATAGTACTGCTGACCTATCTAACTACTAGTTATAGTACTGCTGACCTATCTAAGTATTATAATACTGCTGACCTATCTAACTATTAGTTATAGTACTGCTGACCTATCTAACTACTATAATACTGCTGACCTATCTAACTACTAGTTATAGTACTGCTGACCTATCTAACTAATAGTTATAGTACTGCTGACCTATCTAACTAATAGTTATAGTACTGCTGACCTATCTAACTATTAGTTATAGTACTGCTGACCTATCTAACTATTAGTTATAGTACTGCTGACCTATCAAACTATTAGTTATAATACTGCTGACCTATCTAACTATTAGTAATAGTACTGCTGACCTATCTAACTACTAGTTATAGTACTGCTGACCTATCTAACTACTAGTTATAGTACTGCTGACCTATCTAACTATTAGTTATAATACTGCTGACCTACCTAACTATTATAGTACTGCTGACCTATCTAACTATTAGTTATAATACTGCTGACCTATCTAACTTTTATAATACTGCTGACCTATCTAACTATTAGTTATAGTACTGCTGACCTATCTAACTACTAGTTATAGTACTGCTGACCTATCTAACTACTAGTTATAGTACTGCTGACCTATCTAACTATTAGTTATAATACTGCTGACCTATCTAACTATTATAATACTGCTGACCTATCTAACTATTAGTTATAGTACTGCTGACCTATCTAACTATTAGTTATAGTACTGCTGACCTATCTAACTGTTATAATACTGCTGACCTATCTAACTATTAGTTATAATACTGCTGACCTATCTAGCTGTTATAATACTGCTGACCTATCTAACTACTAGTTATAGTACTGCTGACCTATCTAACTATTAGTTATAGTACTGCTGACCTATCTAACTGTTATAATACTGCTGACCTATCTAACTATTAGTTATAATACTGCTGCCCTATCTAACTATTAGTTATAGTACTGCTGACCTATCTAACTATTAGTTATAGTACTGCTGACCTATCTAACTATTAGTTATAGTACTGCTGACCTATCTAACTATTATAATACTGCTGACCTATCTAACTACTAGTTATAGTACTGCTGACCTATCTAACTATTATAATACTGCTGACCTATCTAACTACTAGTTATAGTACTGCTGACCTATCTAACTTCTAGTTATAGTACTGCTGACCTATCTAACTATTAGTTATAATACTGCTGACCTATCTAACTGTTATAATACTGCTGACCTATCTAACTACTAGTTATAGTACTGCTGACCTATCTAACTATTATAATACTGCTGACCTATCTAACTACTAGTTATAGTACTGCTGACCTATCTAACTATTATAATACTGCTGACCTATCTAACTATTAGTTATAGTACTGCTGACCTATCTAACTATTAGTTATAGTACTGCTGACCTATCTAACTATTATAGTACTGCTGACCTATCTAACTGTTATAATACTGCTGACCTATCTAACTACTAGTTATAGTATTGCTGACCTATCTAACTATTATAATACTGCTGACCTATCTAACTACTAGTTATAGTACTGCTGACCGATCTAACTATTAGTTATAATACTGCTGACCTATCTAACTGTTTAAATACTGCTGACCTATCTAACTACTAGTTATAGTACTGCTGACCTATCTAACTATTATAATACTGCTGACCTATCTAACTACTAGTTATAGTACTGCTGACCTATCTAACTGTTATAATACTGCTGACCTATCTAACTGTTATAATACTGCTGACCTATCTAAGTGTTATAATACTGCTGACCTATCTAACTGTTATAATACTGCTGACCTATCTAACTACTAGTTATAGTACTGCTGACCTATCTAACTATTATAATACTGCTGACCTATCTAACTATTAGTTATAGTACTGCTGACCTATCTAACTATTAGTTATAGTACTGCTGACCTATCTAACTATTAGTTATAGTACTGCTGACCTATCTAACTACTAGTTATAGTACTGCTGACCTATCTAACTATTATAATACTGCTGACCTATCTAACTACTAGTTATAGTACTGCTGACCTATCTAACTATTATAATACTGCTGACCTATCTAACTACTAGTTATAGTACTGCTGACCTATCTAACTATTATAATACTGCTGACCTATCTAACTACTAGTTATAGTACTGCTGACCTATCTAACTACTAGTTATAGTACTGCTGACCTATCTAACTATTAGTTATAATACTGCTGACCTATCTAACTGTTATAATACTGCTGACCTATCTAACTACTAGTTATAGTACTGCTGACCTATCTAACTACTAGTTATAGTACTGCTGACCTATCTAACTGTTATAATACTGCTGACCTATCTAACTACTAGTTATAGTACTGCTGACCTATCTAACTACTAGTTATAGTACTGCTGACCTATCTAACTGTTATAATACTGCTGACCTATCTAACTACTAGTTATAGTACTGCTGACCTATCTAACTACTAGTTATAGTACTGCTGACCTATCTAACTATTATAATACTGCTGACCTATCTAACTATTAGTTATAGTACTGCTGACCTATCTAACTATTAGTTATAGTACTGCTGACCTATCTAACTGTTATAATACTGCTGACCTATCTAACTACTAGTTATAGTACTGCTGACCAATCTAACTATTATAATACTGCTGACCTATCTAACTACTAGTTATAGTACTGCTGACCTATCTAACTATTATAATACTGCTGACCTATCTAACTACTAGTTATAGTACTGCTGACCTATCTAACTACTAGTTATAGTACTGCTGACCTATCTAACTATTAGTTATAATACTGCTGACCTATCTAACTGTTATAATACTGCTGACCTATCTAACTACTAGTTATAGTACTGCTGACCTATCTAACTATTATAATACTGCTGACCTATCTAACTACTAGTTATAGTACTGCTGACCTATCTAACTATTATAATACTGCTGACCTATCTAACTATTAGTTATAGTACTGCTGACCTATCTAACTATTAGTTATAGTACTGCTGACCTATCTAACTATTAGTTATAGTACTGCTGACCTATCTAACTATTAGTTATAGTACTGCTGACCTATCTAACTATTAGTTATAGTACTGCTGACCTATCTAACTATTAGTTATAGTACTGCTGACCTATCTAACTATTAGTTATAGTACTACTGACCTATCTAACTGTTATAATACTGCTGACCTATCTAACTATTAGTTATAGTACTGCTGACCTATCTAACTGTTATAATACTGCTGACCTATCTAACTATTAGTTATAGTACTGCTGACCTATCTAACTACTAGTTATAGTACTGCTGACCTATCTAACTATTAGTTATAGTACTGCTGACCTATCTAACTGTTAGTTATTGTACTGCTGACCTATCTAACTACTAGTTATAGTACTGCTGACCTATCTAACTGTTATAATACTGCTGACCTATCTAACTATTAGTTATAGTACTGCTGACCTATCTAACTACTAGTTATAGTACTGCTGACCTATCTAACTACTAGTTATAGTACTGCTGACCTATCTAACTATTAGTTATAGTACTGCTGACCTATCTAACTACTAGTTATAGTACTGCTGACCTATCTAACTATTAGTTATTGTACTGCTGACCTATCTAACTATTATAATACTGCTGACCTATCTAACTACTAGTTATAGTACTGCCGACCTATCTAACTATTAGTTATAATACTGCTGACCTATCTAACTATTACTATAACTGTCTTACTGTCTCTCTCTCTGTCTCCCCTCTCTCCTTCTGTCTGGTTTCTCTGTCTCCCCTCTCTCTCCATCTGTCTGGTTTCTCTGTCTCCCCTCACTCCTTCTGTCTGGTTCTCTGTCTCCCCTCACTCCTTCTGTCTGGTTCTCTGTCTCCCCTCTCTCTCCTTCTGTCTGGTTGCTCTGTCTCCCCTCACTCCTTCTGTCTGGTTTATCTGTCTCCCCTCTCTCTCCCTCTGTCTGGTTTCTCTGTCTCCCCTCTCTCCTTCTGTCTGGTTCTCTGTCTCCCCTCTCTCTCCTTCTTTCTGGTTGCTCTGTCTCCCCTCACTCCTTCTGTCTGGTTTCTCTGTCTCCCCTCTCTCTCCTTCTGTCTGGTTTCTCTGTCTCCCCTCTCTCTCCTTCTGTCTGGTTTCTCTGTCTCCCCTCTATCATTGTGTGTGTGTAGGTTGCTGATGAGGACATGACCATGGGTGAAGTGTGTCCTCAGAAGAGGACCTCGACAAAGAACTATATTCGTCTTCTCCTCCTCATCCTCGTCCCTGTTGTCAGCCTGCTAACCTGTCTACTGCTGGTTCTACTGGCCTTCTCAGGTACACACACATACACACACCACACACATACACACACCACTTCTCCCTGACCATCACAACGTCTCTCCACTTCTCCCTGACCATCACAACGTCTCTCCACTTCTCCCTGACCATCACAACGTCTCTCCACTTCTCCCTGACCATCACAACGTCTCTCTACTTCTCCCTGTCCATCACAACGTCTCTCCACTTCTCCCTGACCATCACAACGTCTCTCTACTTCTCCCTGACCATCACAACGTCTCTCCACTTCTCCCTGACCATCACAACGTCTCTCCACTTCTCCCTGACCATCACAACGTCTCTCCACTTCTCCCTGACCATCAAAACGTACGTCTCTCCACTTCTCCCTGACCATCAAAACGTACGTCTCTCCACTTCTCCCTGACCATCACAACGTCTCTCCACTTCTCCCTGACCATCACAAAGTCTGTCTCTCCACTTCTCCCTGACCATCAAAACGTACGTCTCTCCACTTCTCCCTGACCATCACACCGTCTCTCCACTTCTCCCTGACCATCACACCGTCTCTCCACTTCTCCCTGACCATCACAACGTCTCTCTACTTCTCCCTGACCATCACAACGTCTCTCTACTTCTCCCTGACCATCACAACGTCTCTCTACTTCTCCCTGACCATCACAACGTCTCTCCACTTCTCCCTGACCATCACAACGTCTCTCCACTTCTTCCTGACCACCACAACGTCTCTCTACTTCTCCCTGACCATCACAACGTCTCTCCACTTCTCCCTGACCATCACAACGTCTCTCCACTTCTCCCTGACCATCACAACGTCTCTCTACTTCTCCCTGACCATAACAACGTCTCTCTACTTCTCCCTGACCATCACAACGTACGTCTCTCCACTTCTCCCTGACCATCACAACGTCTCTCCACTTCTCCCTGACCATCACAACGTCTCTCCACTTCTCCCTGACCATCACAACGTCTCTCTACTTCTCCCTGACCATCACAACGTCTCTCCACTTCTCCCTGACCATCACAACGTCTCTCTACTTCTCCCTGACCATCACAACGTCTCTCCACTTCTCCCTGACCATCACAACGTCTCTCTACTTCTCCCTGACCATGAATGTATTTGTTTTGTATGTGTCCTTTATTTAACTAAGTTCATTAAGAACACATTCTTATTTAAAGTGACGTCCCCGGCCAAACCCGGACGACACTGCGGCCAATTGTGTGCCACCCTATGGGGAATCCAAATCACGGCCGGTTGTGATACAGCCTGGAATCGAACCAGGGTCTCTAGTGACACCTCTAGCACTGAGATGCAGTGTCCTAGACAGCAGTGTCTTAGACAGCCACTCGGGAGCCCAAATGACATATCTCTCTTCGATTCTCCCTGACCATCACAACGTACAGTACCAGTCAAAAGTTTAGACACCTTCTCATTCCAGGGTTTTTCTTTATTTTGACTATTTTCTACATTGTAGAATAATAGTGAAGACATCAACAATATGAAATAACATATGGAATCATGTAGTAACCAAAAAAAATGTCAAAGTAGTCACCCTTTGCCTTGATGACGGATTTGCACGCTCTTGGGATTCTCTCAACCAGCTTCATGAGATAGTCACCTGGAATGCATTTCAATTAATGCCTTTGAGCCAATCAGTTGTGTTGTGACAAGGTAGTGGTGGAATGCAGAAGATAGCCCTATTTGGTAAAAGACCACGTCCATATTATGGCAAGAACAGCTCAAATAGGCAGACTTTACTTTAAGACATGAAGGTCAGTCAATACGGAAGATTTCAAGAAATTTGAAAGTTTCTATAAGTGCCGTCACAATAACCATTGTGCTATGGTGAAACTGGCTCTCATGAGGACCGCTACAGGAAAGGAAGACCCAGAGTTACCTCTGCTGCAGAGGAGAAGTTCATTACAGTTACCAGCTTCAGGTTGCAGCCCAAATAAATGCTTCAAAGTAACAGACACATCTCAACATCAACTGTTCAGAGGAGACTGTGTGAATCAGGTCTTCATGGTCGATTTGCTGCAAAGGAACCACTACTAAAGGACACCAATAAGAAGAAGAGACTTTCTCCAAGAAACACAAACAATGGCGCAGAGTAGGTGTATGGATGATCTTCGCATGTGTAGTTCCCACCATGAAGCATGGAGGAGGAGGTGTGATGGAGTGGGGGTGCTTTGCTGGTGACACTGCCCTGAATGACAGGTCGCCACTGAGACTGTATAGTATTGATTAATCAACTGTTATCAGAACGTCTATCTCTTCAATATATGTGTTTGTTGTGTTTCAGGAATCTTTGGGAATGTTTTCTTTATGGGAGTAGAGTCAGGAGAGTCGGACCCACTCTTCGGCACGGCGTACCCTGTCTCCACGGACACTCCGTTCACCGCTATCGGGACCTCTCCCGTTAACCCTAACGTGACCAGACCTGCCAGGACAGCGACCGCAGACCGACCCGACCATGAACACAACCTCAAACCAACTGGAACTCACTATATTCCACACACGGGCACTACTGTCACACACTCCTCTTCATCCTCTTCTTACTTCTCTTCCACAACTCCTCCCACCGTGGTTCACACAGACCCTCGTGATTGGGTGACCTCTATGACATCACTGGGCACCTCCTTGCCAATCAGCACCACCCAAGATCCTTCGAGTCCCGCCTCCAACCAAGGTAAGAACCCCCCCCCCCCTCTCTCTCTCTTTCTCTCATTCAATTCAATAGACTTTATTGACATGGAAAGTTAAATTACTTATACTGTCAAAGTATACAGATAACAAAAAAAGGTGTGGTAGTAGACCAGTGTCAACATGACTGAGAAGACACATGACCTGGTAGTAGACCAGTGTCAACATGACTGAGAAGACACATGACCTGGTAGTAGACCAGTGTCAACATGACTGAGAAGACACATGACCTGGTAGTAGATCTCTGGGCAGCCAGGTTTGTCGGTGACGACCGGTCTCTATAGCCAGACTGTCCTCTCTGGGTAACCAGGTTGGTCTGTGACGACCGGTCTCTATAGCCAGACTGTCCTCTCTGGGCAGCCAGGTTTGTCGGTGACGACCGGTCTCTATAGCCAGACTGTCCTCTCTGGGCAGCCAGGTTGGTCTGTGACGACCGGTCTCTATAGCCAGACTGTCCTCTCTGTCAGCCAGGTTGGTCTGTGACGACCGGTGTCTATAGCCAGACTGTCCTCTCTGTCAGCCAGGTTGGTCTGTGACGACCGGTCTCTATAGCCAGACTGTCCTCTCTGGGCAGCCAGGTTTGTCTGTGACGACCGGTGTCCATAGCCAGCCTGTCCTCTCTAGGCAGCCAGGTTTGTCTGTGACGACCGGTCTCTATAGCCAGACTGTCCTCTCTGTCAACCAGGTTTGTCTGTGACGACCGGTCTCTATAGCCAGACTGTCCTCTCTGGGCAGCCAGGTTGGTCTGTGATGACCAGTCTCTATAGCCAGACTGTCCTCTCTGGGCAGCCAGGTTTGTCTGTGATGACCGGTCTCTATAGCCAGCCTGTCCTCTCTGGGCAGCCAGCTTGGTCTGTGATGACCGGTCTCTATAGCCAGACTGTCCTCTCTGGGCAGCCAGGTTTGTCTGTGACGACCGGTCTCTATAGCCAGACTGTCCTCTCTGGGCAGCCAGGTTGGTCTGTGACGACCGGTCTCTATAGCCAGACTGTCCTCTCCGGGCAGCCAGGTTTGTCTGTGACGACCGGTCTCTATAGCCAGACTGTCCTCTCTGGGCAGCCAGGTTGGTCTGTGATGACCAGTCTCTATAGCCAGACTGTCCTCTCTGGGCAGCCAGGTTTGTCTGTGATGACCGGTCTCTATAGCCAGCCTGTCCTCTCTGGGCAGCCAGCTTGGTCTGTGATGACCGGTCTCTATAGCCAGACTGTCCTCTCTGGGCCGCCAGGTTTGTCTGTGATGACCGGTCTCTATAGCCAGCCTGTCCTCTCTGGGCAGCCAGCTTGGTCTGTGATGACCGGTCTCTATAGCCAGACTGTCCTCTCTGGGCCGCCAGGTTTGTCTGTGACGACCGGTCTCTATAGCCAGACTGTCCTCTCTGGGCAGCCAGGTTTGTCTGTGACGACCGGTCTCTATAGCCAGACTGTCCTCTCTGGGCAGCCAGGTTTGTCTGTGACGACCGGTCTCTATAGCCAGACTGTCCTCTCTGGGCAGCCAGGTTTGTCTGTGATGACCGGTCTCTATAGCCAGACTGTCCTCTCTGGGCAGCCAGGTTTGTCTGTGATGACCGGTCTCTATAGCCAGACTGTCTTCTCTGGGCAGCCAGGTTTGTCTGTGACGACCGGTCTCTATAGCCAGACTGTCCTCTCTGGGCAGCCAGGTTTGTCTGTGATGACCGGTCTCTATAGCCAGCCTGTCCTCTCTGGGCAGCCAGGTTGGTCTGTGATGACCGGTCTCTATAGCCAGACTGTCCTCTCTGGGCAGCCAGGTTTGTCTGTGACGACCGGTCTCTATAGCCAGACTGTCCTCTCTGGGCAGCCAGGTTGGTCTGTGACGACCGGTCTCTATAGCCAGACTGTCCTCTCTGGGCAGCCAGGTTGGTCTGTGACGACCGGTCTCTATAGCCAGACTGTCCTCTCTGGGCAGCCAGGTTGGTCTGTGACGACCGGTCTCTATAGCCAGACTGTCCTCTCTGGGCAGCCAGGTTTGTCTGTGACGACCGGTCTCTATAGCCAGACTGTCCTCTCTGGGCAGCCAGGTTGGTCTGTGACGACCGGTCTCTATAGCCAGACTGTCCTCTCTGGGCAGCCAGGTTTGTCTGTGATGACCGGTCTCTATAGCCAGCCTGTCCTCTCTGGGCAGCCAGGTTGGTCTGTGATGACCGGTCTCTATAGCCAGACTGTCCTCTCTGGGCAGCCAGGTTTGTCTGTGACGGCCGGTCTCTATAGCCAGACTGTCCTCTCTGGGCAGCTAGGTTGGTCTGTGACGACCGGTCTCTATATAGCCAGACTGTGCTCTCTGGGCAGCCAGGTTGGTCTGTGACGACCGGCCTCTATAGCCAGACTGTCCTCTCTGGGAAGCCAGGTTGGTCTGTGACGACCGGTCTCTATAGCCAGACTGTCCTCTCTGGGCAGCCAGGTTGGTCTGTGATGACCGGTCTCTATAGCCAGACTGTCCTCTCTGGGCAGCCAGGTTTGTCTGTGACGGTCGGTCTCTATAGCCAGACTGTCCTCTCTGGGCAGCTAGGTTGGTCTGTGATGACCAGTCTCTATAGCCAGACTGTCCTCTCTGGGCAGCCAGGTTTGTCTGTGATGACCGGTCTCTATAGCCAGCCTGTCCTCTCTGGGCAGCCAGCTTGGTCTGTGATGACCGGTCTCTATAGCCAGACTGTCCTCTCTGGGCAGCCAGGTTTGTCTGTGACGACCGGTCTCTATAGCCAGACTGTCCTCTCTGGGCAGCCAGGTTGGTCTGTGACGACCGGTCTCTATAGCCAGACTGTCCTCTCCGGGCAGCCAGGTTTGTCTGTGACGACCGGTCTCTATAGCCAGACTGTCCTCTCTGGGCAGCCAGGTTGGTCTGTGATGACCAGTCTCTATAGCCAGACTGTCCTCTCTGGGCAGCCAGGTTTGTCTGTGATGACCGGTCTCTATAGCCAGCCTGTCCTCTCTGGGCAGCCAGCTTGGTCTGTGATGACCGGTCTCTATAGCCAGACTGTCCTCTCTGGGCCGCCAGGTTTGTCTGTGATGACCGGTCTCTATAGCCAGCCTGTCCTCTCTGGGCAGCCAGCTTGGTCTGTGATGACCGGTCTCTATAGCCAGACTGTCCTCTCTGGGCCGCCAGGTTTGTCTGTGACGACCGGTCTCTATAGCCAGACTGTCCTCTCTGGGCAGCCAGGTTTGTCTGTGACGACCGGTCTCTATAGCCAGACTGTCCTCTCTGGGCAGCCAGGTTTGTCTGTGACGACCGGTCTCTATAGCCAGACTGTCCTCTCTGGGCAGCCAGGTTTGTCTGTGATGACCGGTCTCTATAGCCAGACTGTCCTCTCTGGGCAGCCAGGTTTGTCTGTGATGACCGGTCTCTATAGCCAGACTGTCTTCTCTGGGCAGCCAGGTTTGTCTGTGACGACCGGTCTCTATAGCCAGACTGTCCTCTCTGGGCAGCCAGGTTTGTCTGTGATGACCGGTCTCTATAGCCAGCCTGTCCTCTCTGGGCAGCCAGGTTGGTCTGTGATGACCGGTCTCTATAGCCAGACTGTCCTCTCTGGGCAGCCAGGTTTGTCTGTGACGACCGGTCTCTATAGCCAGACTGTCCTCTCTGGGCAGCCAGGTTGGTCTGTGACGACCGGTCTCTATAGCCAGACTGTCCTCTCTGGGCAGCCAGGTTGGTCTGTGACGACCGGTCTCTATAGCCAGACTGTCCTCTCTGGGCAGCCAGGTTGGTCTGTGACGACCGGTCTCTATAGCCAGACTGTCCTCTCTGGGCAGCCAGGTTTGTCTGTGACGACCGGTCTCTATAGCCAGACTGTCCTCTCTGGGCAGCCAGGTTGGTCTGTGACGACCGGTCTCTATAGCCAGACTGTCCTCTCTGGGCAGCCAGGTTTGTCTGTGATGACCGGTCTCTATAGCCAGCCTGTCCTCTCTGGGCAGCCAGGTTGGTCTGTGATGACCGGTCTCTATAGCCAGACTGTCCTCTCTGGGCAGCCAGGTTTGTCTGTGACGGCCGGTCTCTATAGCCAGACTGTCCTCTCTGGGCAGCTAGGTTGGTCTGTGACGACCGGTCTCTATATAGCCAGACTGTGCTCTCTGGGCAGCCAGGTTGGTCTGTGACGACCGGCCTCTATAGCCAGACTGTCCTCTCTGGGAAGCCAGGTTGGTCTGTGACGACCGGTCTCTATAGCCAGACTGTCCTCTCTGGGCAGCCAGGTTGGTCTGTGATGACCGGTCTCTATAGCCAGACTGTCCTCTCTGGGCAGCCAGGTTTGTCTGTGACGGTCGGTCTCTATAGCCAGACTGTCCTCTCTGGGCAGCTAGGTTGGTCTGTGACGACCGGTCTCTATATAGCCAGACTGTGCTCTCTGGGCAGCCAGGTTGGTCTGTGACGACCGGCCTCTATAGCCAGACTGTCCTCTCTGGGAAGCCAGGTTGGTCTGTGACGACCGGTCTCTATAGCCAGACTGTCCTCTCTGGGCAGCCAGGTTGGTCTGTGATGACCGGTCTCTATAGCCAGACTGTCCTCTCTGGGCAGCCAGGTTTGTCTGTGACGGTCGGTCTCTATAGCCAGACTGTCCTCTCTGGGCAGCTAGGTTGGTCTGTGATGACCAGTCTCTATAGCCAGACTGTCCTCTCTGGGCAGCCAGGTTTGTCTGTGATGACCGGTCTCTATAGCCAGCCTGTCCTCTCTGGGCAGCCAGCTTGGTCTGTGATGACCGGTCTCTATAGCCAGACTGTCCTCTCTGGGCAGCCAGGTTTGTCTGTGACGACCGGTCTCTATAGCCAGACTGTCCTCTCTGGGCAGCCAGGTTGGTCTGTGACGACCGGTCTCTATAGCCAGACTGTCCTCTCCGGGCAGCCAGGTTTGTCTGTGACGACCGGTCTCTATAGCCAGACTGTCCTCTCTGGGCAGCCAGGTTGGTCTGTGATGACCAGTCTCTATAGCCAGACTGTCCTCTCTGGGCAGCCAGGTTTGTCTGTGATGACCGGTCTCTATAGCCAGCCTGTCCTCTCTGGGCAGCCAGCTTGGTCTGTGATGACCGGTCTCTATAGCCAGACTGTCCTCTCTGGGCCGCCAGGTTTGTCTGTGATGACCGGTCTCTATAGCCAGCCTGTCCTCTCTGGGCAGCCAGCTTGGTCTGTGATGACCGGTCTCTATAGCCAGACTGTCCTCTCTGGGCCGCCAGGTTTGTCTGTGACGACCGGTCTCTATAGCCAGACTGTCCTCTCTGGGCAGCCAGGTTTGTCTGTGACGACCGGTCTCTATAGCCAGACTGTCCTCTCTGGGCAGCCAGGTTTGTCTGTGACGACCGGTCTCTATAGCCAGACTGTCCTCTCTGGGCAGCCAGGTTTGTCTGTGATGACCGGTCTCTATAGCCAGACTGTCCTCTCTGGACAGCCAGGTTTGTCTGTGATGACCGGTCTCTATAGCCAGACTGTCTTCTCTGGGCAGCCAGGTTTGTCTGTGACGACCGGTCTCTATAGCCAGACTGTCCTCTCTGGGCAGCCAGGTTTGTCTGTGATGACCGGTCTCTATAGCCAGCCTGTCCTCTCTGGGCAGCCAGGTTGGTCTGTGATGACCGGTCTCTATAGCCAGACTGTCCTCTCTGGGCAGCCAGGTTTGTCTGTGACGACCGGTCTCTATAGCCAGACTGTCCTCTCTGGGCAGCCAGGTTGGTCTGTGACGACCGGTCTCTATAGCCAGACTGTCCTCTCTGGGCAGCCAGGTTGGTCTGTGACGACCGGTCTCTATAGCCAGACTGTCCTCTCTGGGCAGCCAGGTTGGTCTGTGACGACCGGTCTCTATAGCCAGACTGTCCTCTCTGGGCAGCCAGGTTTGTCTGTGACGACCGGTCTCTATAGCCAGACTGTCCTCTCTGGGCAGCCAGGTTGGTCTGTGACGACCGGTCTCTATAGCCAGACTGTCCTCTCTGGGCAGCCAGGTTTGTCTGTGATGACCGGTCTCTATAGCCAGCCTGTCCTCTCTGGGCAGCCAGGTTGGTCTGTGATGACCGGTCTCTATAGCCAGACTGTCCTCTCTGGGCAGCCAGGTTTGTCTGTGACGGCCGGTCTCTATAGCCAGACTGTCCTCTCTGGGCAGCTAGGTTGGTCTGTGACGACCGGTCTCTATATAGCCAGACTGTGCTCTCTGGGCAGCCAGGTTGGTCTGTGACGACCGGCCTCTATAGCCAGACTGTCCTCTCTGGGAAGCCAGGTTGGTCTGTGACGACCGGTCTCTATAGCCAGACTGTCCTCTCTGGGCAGCCAGGTTGGTCTGTGATGACCGGTCTCTATAGCCAGACTGTCCTCTCTGGGCAGCCAGGTTTGTCTGTGACGGTCGGTCTCTATAGCCAGACTGTCCTCTCTGGGCAGCTAGGTTGGTCTGTGACGACCGGTCTCTATATAGCCAGACTGTGCTCTCTGGGCAGCCAGGTTGGTCTGTGACGACCGGCCTCTATAGCCAGACTGTCCTCTCTGGGAAGCCAGGTTGGTCTGTGACGACCGGTCTCTATAGCCAGACTGTCCTCTCTGGGCAGCCAGGTTGGTCTGTGACGACCGGTCTCTACAGCCAGCCTGTCCTCTTTGGGCAGCCAGGTTGGTCTGTGACGACCGGTCTCTATAGCCAGACTGTCCTCTCTGGGCAGCCAGGTTTGTCTGTGATGACCGGTCTCTATAGCCAGACTGTCCTCTCTGGGCAGCCAGGTTTGTCTGTGATGACCGGTCTCTATAGCCAGACTGTCTTCTCTGGGCAGCCAGGTTTGTCTGTGACGACCGGTCTCTATAGCCAGACTGTCCTCTCTGGGCAGCCAGGTTTGTCTGTGATGACCGGTCTCTATAGCCAGCCTGTCCTCTCTGGGCAGCCAGGTTGGTCTGTGATGACCGGTCTCTATAGCCAGACTGTCCTCTCTGGGCAGCCAGGTTTGTCTGTGACGACCGGTCTCTATAGCCAGACTGTCCTCTCTGGGCAGCCAGGTTGGTCTGTGACGACCGGTCTCTATAGCCAGACTGTCCTCTCTGGGCAGCCAGGTTGGTCTGTGACGACCGCTCTCTATAGCCAGACTGTCCTCTCTGGGCAGCCAGGTTGGTCTGTGACGACCGGTCTCTATAGCCAGACTGTCCTCTCTGGGCAGCCAGGTTTGTCTGTGACGACCGGTCTCTATAGCCAGACTGTCCTCTCTGGGCAGCCAGGTTGGTCTGTGACGACCGGTCTCTATAGCCAGACTGTCCTCTCTGGGCAGCCAGGTTTGTCTGTGATGACCGGTCTCTATAGCCAGCCTGTCCTCTCTGGGCAGCCAGGTTGGTCTGTGATGACCGGTCTCTATAGCCAGACTGTCCTCTCTGGGCAGCCAGGTTTGTCTGTGACGGCCGGTCTCTATAGCCAGACTGTCCTCTCTGGGCAGCTAGGTTGGTCTGTGACGACCGGTCTCTATATAGCCAGACTGTGCTCTCTGGGCAGCCAGGTTGGTCTGTGACGACCGGCCTCTATAGCCAGACTGTCCTCTCTGGGAAGCCAGGTTGGTCTGTGACGACCGGTCTCTATAGCCAGACTGTCCTCTCTGGGCAGCCAGGTTGGTCTGTGACGACCGGTCTCTATAGCCAGCCTGTCCTCTCTGGGCAGCCAGGTTGGTCTGTGACGACCGGTCTCTATAGCCAGACTGTCCTCTCTGGGCAGCCAGGTTGGTCTGTGACGACCGGTCTCTATAGCTAGCCTGTCCTCTCTGGGCAGCCAGGTTGGTCTGCGATGACCGGTCTCTATAGCCAGACTGTCCTCTCTGAGTCTGTACCTAGTCAGTTTTTTCCTCAGTTTTATATCAGTCACATGGTGGTCAGAACCTTATGCAGAGTTGCAAAGAAAAAGCCATATCATATAACTGGCCAATAAAAATAAAATATTAAGATGGCAAAATAACACAGACACTGGACAGAGGAACTCTATATAGATGGTCAGCCATCCCGGAGTCGTCTCTTCACTGTTGACGTTGAGACTGTACAGAGTTCCTCTGCCTAGAAGACCAGCATCCCGGAGTCGCCTCTTCACTGTTGACGTTGAGACTGGACAGAGGATCTCTGACTAGAAGGCCAGCATCCCAGAGTCACCTCTTCACTGACTGGTGTTTTGTGGGTACTATTTAATGAAGCTGCCAGTTGAGGACTTGTGAGGCATCTGTTTCTCAAACTAGACACTCTAATGTACTTGTCCTCTTGCTCAACTGTGCACCGGGGCCTCCCACTCCTCTTTCTAATCTGGTTAGAGCCAGTTCACGCTGTTCTGTGAAGGGAGTAGTACACAGCGTTGTACGAGATCTTCAGTTTCTTGGCAATTACTCACATGGAATAGCCTTCATTTCTCATAACAAGAATAGACTGACGGGTTTCAGAAGAAAGTTCTTTGTTTCTGGCCATTTTGAGCCTGTAATTGAACCCACAAATGCTGATGCTCCAGATACTCAACTAGTCTAAAGAAGGCCAGTTTTATTGCTTCTTTAATCAGGACAACAGTTTTCAGCTGTGCTAACATAATTGCAAAAAGGTTTTTTAATGATCAATTAGCTTTTTAAAATGATAAACTTGGATTAGCTAACCCAACGTGACATTGGAACACAGGAGTGATGGTTGCTGATAATGGACCTCTGTATGTCTATGTAGATATTCCATTAAAAATCAACCATTTCCAGCTACAATAGTCAATTAAAACATTAACAATGTCTACACTGTATTTCTGATCAATTTGATCAATTATTTTAATGGACAAAAAATATATATTTTCTTTCAAGAACGTGGAAATTTCTAAGTGACCCCAAACTTTTGAACAGTAGTGTGTATCTCAATGACTTCCTTAGATTTCTCCAATCATTATCAAACCATTTTTCATTCTCTATTCTCTTTCTATTCTCTCTGTGAAGGCTCTGAGAGAGGTCTCAGTGGGCTGACTGTGAAGGCACTGAGGTGTCAGTGGGCTGACTGTGAAGGCTCTGAGGGGGGTGTCAGTGGGCTGACTGTGAAGGCTCTGAGAGAGGTGTCAGAGGGCTGACTGTGAAGCCTCTGAGAGAGGTGTCAGTGGGCTGACTGTGAAGGCTCTGAGAGAGGTGTTAGTGGGCTGACTGTGAAGGCTCTGAGAGAGGTGTCAGTGGGCTGACTGTGAAGGCTCTGAGAGAGGTGTCAGTGGGCTGACTGTGAAGGCTCTGAGAGAGGTGTTAGTGGGCTGACTGTGAAGGCTCAGAGAGGTGTCAGTGGGCTGACTGAAGGCTCTGAGAGAGGTGTTAGTGGGCTGAATGTGAAGGCTCTGAGAGAGGTGTCAGCGGGCTGACTGTGAAGGCTCTGAGAGAGGTGTCAGTGGGCTGACTGTGAAGGCTCTGAGAGAGGTGTTAGTGGGCTGACTGTGAAGGCTCTGAGAGAGGTGTCAGTGGGCTGACTGTGAAGGCTCAGAGAGGTGTCAGTGGGCTGACTGTGAAGGCTCTGAGAGAGGTGTTAGTGGGCTGACTGTGAAGGCTCAGAGAGGTGTCAGTGGGCTGACTGAAGGCTCTGAGAGAGGTGTTAGTGGGCTGAATGTGAAGGCTCTGAGAGAGGTGTCAGCGGGCTGACTGTGAAGGCTCTGAGAGAGGTGTTAGTGGGCTGACTGTGAAGGCTCTGAGAGAGGTGTCAGTTGGCTGACTGTGAAGGCTCTGAGAGAGGTGTTATTGGGCTGACTGTGAAGGCTCTGAGAGAGGTGTCAGTGGGCTGACTGTGAAGGCTCTGAGAGAGGTGTTAGTGGGCTGACTGTGAAGGCTCTGAGAGAGGTGTCAGTGGGCTGACTGTGAAGGCTCTGAGGTGTATGTGTATGTGGGGAGGGAAAGGTTGTTGCTTCCTGGTAGGTGTTTATCCCCATGACTGTTAACAGTGTCTGGTTCTTCTGCTGTTCTAGCAGACCAGGACGTTGCCTTGGGCCTGAAAGTGACTAATTTCACCCTCTAGAATGGAGAAACTCTCTTCATTGAAGTAGGGTGACTCTGAGGGGGGAATGTATGTGGAGGAAATGGAGAAACTCTCTTCATTGAAGTAGGATGACTCTGAGGGGGAATGTATGTGGCACAGAGGAAGACGTTTTAATCTGTTAAGATGGCCTACTTGTTGATTTTTAACCATGTAAAGAATTCTCCTGTTTTGATCAATTCGATTGAATTGATTAGTTCAGATTTATACCATATTAGCATTCCCCCTGAGTCTCCTTCCTGTCCTGAGTCTCCTTCCTGTCCTGAGTCTCCTTCCTGTCCTGAGTCTCCTTCCTGTCCTGAGTCTCCTTCCTGTCCTGAGTCTCCTTCCTGTCCTGAGTCTCCTTCCTGTCCTGAGTCTCCTTCCTGTCCTGAGTCTCCTTCCTTTCCTGAGTCTCCTTCCTTTCCTGAGTCTCCTTCCTGTCCTGAGTCTCCTTCCTGTCCTGAGTCTCCTTCCTGTCCCGAGTCTCCTTCCTGTCCCGAGTCTCCGCCCTGTCCCGAGTCTCCGCCCTGTCCCGAGTCTCCGCCCTGTCCCGAGTCTCCGCCCTGTCCCGAGCCTCCGCCCTGTCCCGAGCCTCCGCCCTGTCCCGAGCCTCCGCCCTGTCCCGAGCCTCCGCCCTGTCCCGAGTCTCTGCCCTGTCTGATTCCTTTTAATTTGGTGGATGGTAGGATGATCTCCCTATAACCTAGTGGACAGCCAGTGGAAACATCACCTCTGCACCATGTTTCCTGTAGTACTACAATATCAACATCATCAATTTCTTTCAGGAAGTCTGCATTCCTGCTCTTTAGTCCAAAAGCAGAGTGCTTCAATTACTCTCTCTCTCTGTCTCTCTCTGTCTCTCTCTGTCTCTCTCTGTCTCTCTCTATCTACCTCTCTTTCTGTCTCTCTCTGTCTCTCTCTCTCTCTATCTACCTCTCTATCTGTCTCTCTCCATCTCTCTCTATCTACCTCTCTATAGGTCTCTCTTTGTGTCTCTCTCTGTCTCTCTCCCTCTCTCTATCTACCTCTGTCTCTCTTCATCTCTCTCTTCATCTCTCTCTATCTGTCTCTCTTCGTGTCTCTCTCCATCTCTCTCTATCTACCTCTCTTTCTGTCTCTCTCTGTCTCTCTCCATCTCTCTCTATCTACCTCTCTCTGTCTCTCTTTGTGTGTCTCTCTCTGTCTCTCTCTCTCTCTATCTACCTCTCTATCTGTCTCTCTCCATCTCTCTCTATCTACCTCTCTATAGGTCTCTCTTTGTGTCTCTCTCTGTCTCTCTCCCTCTCTCTATCTACCTCTGTCTCTCTCCATCTCTCTCTATCTGTCTCTCTTCGTGTCTCTCTCTGCCTCTCTCTCTCTGTCTCTCAATTCAATTCAAGGGGTTTTATTGTTATGGGAAACACATGTTAACGTTGCCAAAGCAAGTAAAGTAGATAATATACAAAAGTGAAATAAACAATAAAAATGAACAGTAAACATTACACTCACAAACGTTCCACAACAATAATGACATTTCAAGTCATATTATGTCTATATACAGTGTTGTAACGATGTGCAAATAGTTAAAGTACAAAAGGGAAAATAAATCAACATAAATATGGGTTGTATTTACATTGGTGTTTGTTCTTCACTGGTTGACCTTTTCTCGTGGCAACAGGTCACAAATCTTACTGCTGTGATGTCACACTGTGGTATTTCACCCAGTAGATATGGGAGTGTATCAGAATTGGGTATATTTTCTAATTCTTTGTGTATCTGTGTAATCTGAGGGAAATATGTGTCTCTAATATGGTCATACATTGGACAGGAGGTTAGGAAGTGCAGCTCAGTTTCCACCTCATTTTGTGGGCAGTGAGCACATAGCCTCCCAAACTACATGACTGGGCAGTGAGCACATAGCCTCCCAAACTACATGACTGGGCAGTGAGCACATAGCCTCCCAAACTACATGACTGGGCAGTGAGCACATAGCCTCCCATACTACATGACTGGGCAGTGAGCACATAGCCTCCCATACTACATGACTGGGCAGTGAGCACATAGCCTCCCATACTACATGACTGGGCAGTGAGCACATAGCCTCCCATACTACATGACTGGGCAGTGAGCACATAGCCTCCCAAACTACATGACTGGGCAGTGAGCACATAGCCTCCCATACTACATGACTGGGCAGTGAGCACATAGCCTCCCAAACTACATGACTGGGCAGTGAGCACATAGCCTCCCATACTCCATGACTGGGCAGTGAAACTACATAGCTGGAAGTCTCTTTGGGTCTAAACATCTGATAAATGACCGGTTATTATCAACGGTTATCAATTATCATTATTATGCTCTAACATTTCTTTCCACCTCTTTCCCCTCCTTTTCTCTCCCCCCCCCCCCTCTCTCTCTCTCTCTCTCTCTCTCTCTCTCTCTCTCTCTCTCTCTCTCTCTCTCTCTCTCTCTCTCTCTCTCTCTCTACCCCTTTCTCTCTTTCCCCATGTATCTCTCTCCTCTCTCTCCCCATGTCTGTCTCTCCTCTCTCTCCCCATGTCTCTCTCTCCCCATCTCTCTCTCCCCATGTCTATCTCTCCTCTCTCTCCCCATGTCTCTCTCTCCCCATGTCTCTCTCTCCCCATCTCTCTCTCCCCATGTCTGTCTCTCCTCTCTCTCCCCATGTCTCTCTCTCTCCTCTCTCTCCCCATGTCTCTCTCTCCTCTCTCTCCCCGTGTCTCTCTCTCCTCTCTCTCCCCATGTCTCTCTCTCTCCCCCCCCCCCCTCTCTCTCCCCCTCTCTCTCCCCCTCTCCTCTCTCTCCCCATGTCTCTCTCTCCTCTCTCTCCCCATGTCTCTCTCTCCCCCTCTCTCTCCCCCTACAGACTGTGTCCTGATCTCAGAAGCCCAGTGCACCATGCTTCCCTATAACCAGACGTCTCAGTCACCAGGGCTAGCGGTGGTGAGGGCCTCGGAGGTTGACATGTTTCTCAAGTTTTTTTCCTATTTACACCGGCTCGGCTGCTACAGACACATCATGTTGTTCGGCTGCACGCTTGCTCTACCAGAATGCATCACTCCACGCCACGGACAACCCAGGTAGGGGAGTGTGTGTGTTGGTACAGTGCTGTTACTTCTCCTAAATTACTATTTATTACCCCTCTCCCCCTCTCTATTCATATTATTATTACCCCTCTCCTCCCCTCCATTCATATTATTATTACCCCTCTCCCCCTCTCCTCCTCTCCATTCATATTATTATTACCCCTCTCTATTCATATTATTATTACCCCTCTAGCTAGCTAACAGTGCACTTTAACTGAAATGAAAATGACTGTCAAAATTTGAAACGTGTAATATCTGAAAATGTCGCTTGCTAGTCTATCTTACCCGTTTACATCATGGTTGGACACTTCTCTCTGTTCCGGATGCCATGGTTGCCCTCTAGTTTGAAGATGTAATCCTGAGACAGGTGTTTTTTCCATCTCTTTAGCTATCATACTCTAATTCCACTGATTTAAAAACTCGGTCCTCCAGCAAGTGTAGAGCAACACTGATGCAGTTCTACTACGTGATATCTTTAAAAAGTAGCATTAGACAGGATTACCTTCATGTACTCACCAGCTCACATTATAGACAGAAACGTTCTATATGTTAACCCAACCAAACTTATATCTCTGCATGTCCAGCCCACTCAGTATCTCAGCCAATCATGGCCATAACGTTGAATTGGCGTGTGAAGTAGCGACTCCTGACTCGGCACAGAGTTTCCTGAAAAGATGAACGAATGAATTTGGCAACTTTCAGAATCAAACCACTTTTACATGTTTTATTTGACAATATATTTGTTGTGTAAAGTCTCTTTTTCCAAACCAGTCTTTTTTTATTGTTCATAAATACTTTTCGTAATAATCTATATATAACGTACATCGGAGTGTTTAAAAAATCTACCAATTGGTGCTGAACAGGAGACAAATATGTGTGCTTCCTGTCATCGATCCCTAATATTCTGAACATTTCTCTGCATATTGTATATTCTAGTGAGTCTGTCCAGAAAACTCTTATTAAATGTACACCGAATTTAAAAGGGCTTTAAATCAATGTGCTGAAAACCATATTGAATCAAAACTCCACGAGAAAATCTGTTGGCCAGCAAGTGGGAGGGTTTTCAGCGGTTTTATTGCATCTATTCAGCACCAATGACTGAGAATTGCAGAGGAAAAGGCGTACATTTCCTAAGTCTGAATTGGGCCCTAAGTCATTCTTTATGTCCCTTTTTATATCATTCTATGGGGTCAATTTTGGCTGGTCTTAAGCCAGTGCATTTGTCAAATGCTCCTCTGCCATTTCGACCTGCAGGCGCTTTTTTTATTTCCAATTCGTCGCGCCAGGATTGGTAATTCACCTGTCTTATATGAGCTTTCACTGAGGTGGGATGTGTGGCAATATCTGAGGTGTGTCCTTAAAAAACGTGCCAAATCCCAATTTCAGTATGTTTAAGGCCAACCGAAAACTGTTATCAGTTGGTTTTGACTGCAGCAGCAACCTGTCATGAGGCACAGTACCCATAACTCACATCATAACTCACATAGAACAGGTTTTTATTTGTGCCCGTTAAGCTCGTATTTGTTTTTTTCATTTGGTTACATACCAAGTAGAAGCCCTCCTCTGAATGATGTTTTGTTGCCGTAGATATGATCTGTTAATATTATTAACAGATTATCAGATTAACAAATATTAACAGATCATGTTGGGGAGGAACAAACCAGTGTGGAGACAAGCCCTTTATCTACGGTATTTCAGCCACCACCTCTATTGGGGTGGAGATGACACCCCTCAATAGAGATGGACTGGGAGATGACACCCCTCCATAGAGATGGACTGGGAGATGACACCCCTCCATAGAGATGGACTGGGAGATGACACCCCTCCATAGAGATGGACTGGGAGATGACACCCCTCCATAGAGATGGACTGGGAGATGACACCCCTCCATAGAGATGGACTGGGAGATGACACCCCTCCATAGAGATGGACTGGGAGATGACACCCCTCCATAGAGATGGACTGGGAGATGACACCCCTCCATAGAGATGGACTGGGAGATGACACCCCTCCATAGAGATGGACTGGGAGATGACACCCCTCCATAGAGATGGACTGGGAGATGAAACCCCACATGGAGATGGACTGGGAGATGAAACCCCTCCATAGAGATGGACTGGGAGATGACACCCCTCCATAGAGATGGACTGGGAGATGACACCCCTCCATAGAGATGGACTGGGAGATGACACCCCTCCATAGAGATGGACTGGGAGATGACACCCCTCCATAGAGATGGACTGGGAGATGACACCCCTCCATAGAGATGGACTGGGAGATGACACCCCTCCATAGAGATGGACTGGGAGATGAAATCCCTCCATAGAGATGGACTGGGAGATGACACCCCTCCATAGAGATGGACTGGGAGATGGCACCCCTCCATAGAGATGGACTGGGAGATGGCACCCCTCCATAGAGATGGACTGGGAGATGACACCCCTCCATAGAGATGGACTGGGAGATGACACCCCTCCATAGAGATGGACTGGGAGATGGCGTGGTCCAGTGATATCAAGTTATTTTTCTGTATGCTTGTTTTCGGTTTGGTTGGATAACAACAACAACAAAAATCCATTACATTAGGCTACGTTTCCACTGCTCTAATGACAGCTGGTTCAACAGCGTGCTGCCTTCCTTATCCTGGCCATGCATTAGCCAATCAGCCTGTCCATAACAGCTTTCTAAATGCTCTACTGGTTGAGGCTTTTGCGTAATTCACAAAGCAATACTCCATTCAGCTTGTATCTATCCCCAAAGAACTGTTACCAAAGACCCTCTCCTCCGATCATGTTATTATTCAGTCCTATAATACAGTAGTCCTAGACTATATCATGTTATTATTCAGTCCTATAATACAGTAGTCCTAGACTATATCATGTTATTTTCAGTCCTATAATACAGTAGTCCTAGACTATATCATGTCATTATTCAGTCCTATAATACAGTATCAACAGTAGTCCTAGACTATATCATGTTATTATTCAGTCCTATAATACAGTATCAACAGTAGTCCTAGACTATATCATGTAATTATTCAGTCCTATAATACAGTATCAACAGTAGTCCTAGACTATATCATGTTATTATTCAGTCCTATAATACAGTATCAACAGTAGTCCTAGACTATATCATGTTATTATTCAGTCCTATAATACAGTAGTCCTAGACTATATCATGTTATTATTCAGTCCTATAATGCAGTATCAACAGTAGTCCTAGACTATATCATGTTATTATTCAGTCCTATAATACAGTATCAACAGTAGTCCTAGACTATATCATGTTATTATTCAGTCCTATAATACAGTAGTCCTAGACTATATCATGTTATTATTCATTCTTATAATACAGTAGTCCTAGACTATATCATGTTATTATTCAGTCCTATAATACAGTAGTCCTAGACTATATCATGTTATTATTCAGTCCTATAATACAGTAGTCCTAGACTATATCATGTTATTTTCAGTCCTATAATACAGTAGTCCTAGACTATATCATGTCATTATTCAGTCCTATAATACAGTATCAACAGTAGTCCTAGACTATATCATGTTATTATTCAGTCCTATAATACAGTATCAACAGTAGTCCTAGACTATATCATGTAATTATTCAGTCCTATAATACAGTATCAACAGTAGTCCTAGACTATATCATGTTATTATTCAGTCCTATAATACAGTATCAACAGTAGTCCTAGACTATATCATGTTATTATTCAGTCCTATAATACAGTAGTCCTAGACTATATCATGTTATTATTCAGTCCTATAATGCAGTATCAACAGTAGTCCTAGACTATATCATGTTATTATTCAGTCCTATAATACAGTATCAACAGTAGTCCTAGACTATATCATGTTATTATTCAGTCCTATAATACAGTAGTCCTAGACTATATCATGTTATTATTCATTCTTATAATACAGTAGTCCTAGACTATATCATGTTATTATTCAGTCCTATAATACAGTATCAACAGTAGTCCTAGACTATATCATGTTATTATTCAGTCCTATAATACAGTATCAACAGTAGTCCTAGACTATATCATGTTATTATTCAGTCCTATAATACAGTATCAACAGTAGTCCTAGACTATATCATGTTATTATTCAGTCCTATAATACAGTATCAACAGTAGTCCTAGACTATATCATGTTATTATTCAGTCCTATAATACAGTAGTCCTAGACTATATCATGTTATTATTCAGTCCTATAATACAGTATCAACAGTAGTCCTAGACTATATCATGTTATTATTCAGTCCTATAATACAGTATCAACAGTAGTCCTAGACTATATCATGTTATTATTCAGTCCTATAATACAGTATCAACAGTAGTCCTAGACTATATCATGTTATTATTCAGTCCTATAATACAGTATCAACAGTAGTCCTAGACTATATCATGTTATTATTCAGTCTATAATACAGTATCAACAGTAGTCCTAGACTATATCATGTCATGTCATTCCTGCTTACAAGCAAAAACTAAAGCAGAAAGCACCAGTGACTCGCTCAATAAGGAAGTGGTCAGATGATGCGGATGCTCAGCTACAGTAATGTTCTACTAGCACAGACTGGAATATGTTCTGGGATTCCTCCAATGGCATTGAGGAGTACACCACATCAGTCTCTGGCTTCATCAATAAGTGCATTGAGGATGTCGTCCCCACAGTGACCTTACGTACATACCCCAACCAGAAGCCATGGATTACAGGCAACATCCGCACTGAGCGGAACATCCCCACGGAGTGGGACTCTCCCGGACGCTTATAAGAAATCCCGCTATGCCCTCAGACGAACCATCAAACAGGCAAAGCATCAATACAGGACTAAGATTGAATCCTACTACACCGGCTCTGATGCTCGTCGGATGTTTCAGAACTTGCAAACTATTATGAACTATAAAGTGAAGCACAGCCATGAGCTGCCCAGTGAAACGAGCCTAACAGACGAGCTAAATTATGCATGCTTCGAGGCAAGCAACACTGAAGCATGTATGAGAGCACCAGCTGTTCCGGACAACTGTGTGATCACTCTTTCCGTAGCCGATGCGAGCAAGGCCTTTAAACAGGTCAACATTCTCAAGGCCAGAGGCGCAGAATGATTACCAGGATGTGTACTCCGAGCATGCACTGCCAACTGGCAAGTATCTTCACTGACATTTTCAACCCGTCCCTGACCAAGTCTGCAATAACATGTTTCAAGCAGACCACCATGTGCCCAATAACATCAAGGTATCCTGCTTAAATGACTACCGACGCGTAGCACTCACATCTGTAGCCATGAAGTACTTTGAAATGCTGGTCATGGCTCACATCATCACCATTATCCCAGAAACCCTAGACCCACTCCAATTTGCTTACCGCCCCAACAGATCCACAGTCTCTATTGCACAATCTCTATTGCACTCCACACTGCCCTTTCCCACCTGGACAAAAGGAGCACCTATGTGAGAATGCTATTCATTGACTACACAGCTCAGTGTTCAACACAATAGTGCCCTCAAAGCTCATCAATAAGCTAAGGACCCTGGGACTAAACACCTCCCTCTGCAAATGGATCCTGGACTTCCTGACGGGCCGCCCCCAGGTGGTAAGGGTACGTAACAACACAACTGCCACGCTGATCCTCAACACTGGGGCCCCTCAGGGGTGCATGCTCAGTTCCCCCCTGTACTCCCTGTTCACCCATGACTGCATGGCCAGGCACGACTCCAACACCATCATTAAGTTTGCTGTTATGGGCCTCCCGAGTGGCGCAGTGGTCTGTGCCACTAGAGATCCTGGTTCGAGTCCAGGCTCTGTCGCAGCTGGGTCAGGGAGAGGTTGAATATGTCAGTGGAGACACTTGCCAGTTGGTCCGACACATGCTTTGAGTACACCTCCTAGTAATCTGTCTGTGGCTTTGTGAATGTTGACCTGTTTAAAAGTCTTGCTCACATCGGCTACCGAAAGTGTTATCACACAGACGTCCAGAACAGCTGGTGCTGTCATGCATGCTTCAGTGTTGTTTGCTTCAAAGCTATCGTAAAAAGCATTTAGCACGTCTGAAAGGTTCACGTCAATGGGCAGCTCTGGGTTTCCTGTAAATACATTAATTTAAATTGACAAAAGTGTCAAATTCACTGCACTTCTCCCGAACCATTAAATTCACATTCCAATCTAAAAACCGATCTATTCATGGCAGATCATACCTATTAAACAAATAAATACATCTGACCAGCAGTAGGGGGCACAAGGGGTAACGGAGTTGTTGCCCTCACTTAGACGTCTTTGTCCAAATTAAAACCTTCACCTGCTTTTTTTAGCTACCTTGTCTTTGCTTGATCACAGAGGGGAGGCTATTCCACAGACTAACGCCTGTATAGAAAAACCTGCTCCTCGCAGGACTGTTGACTCTTGGGATTTTACCAGACATATCACTAGCTCTGCTATTGTAACTGTGTTGGTTATAGACCATGTCAATGTGACCTGGGGCACGATCATTTAAGTGATATCCTCTGGGTCCACATAGTACAATTTGTTGTATATGTCTCTTACCCAAAATGAATTCAATTCAATTAAAATGCGTTGGGTTTGTTATTAAAAATAACTCCTTAGGACGTCCTGTGAAGTCAACGCCATCTTTTGTAAGGATATAGTACTGCAGCTGATACATTTCTCTCTCCTTTTCTCTTTTTCTATTCTCTCTCTCCCTCTCTAGACGTGTCGTCCTACCCTGTCAGTCGTTCTGTGAGTCGGCCAGAGAGGGCTGTGGACCTGTCCTCCAGCTGTTCAATGCATCATGGCCTGACTTCCTGCGATGCTCCCAGTTCACCAACAACACTTCCGGGTTGCCAGGGTTGTCGTCCATGGCAATGCAAGCCGAGTCGGGGGTCAGCCCAGGTACAGGGGTTAACTCCGCACTCCTCAGCCCCAACTCCATCCCTTCCAGCTGCTACTCTCCCAGACAGGTCAAAGGCAAACCATGTGAGTCAGAACATGCTTGTTCACTATAGACACACTATATACACACTATATACGCACTATATACACACTATATACACACTATATACACACTATATACACACACTCTATACACTATATACACACTATACACACTCTATACACACTATATACATTATATACACACTATATACACACTATACACACTATACACACACTATATACACTATATACACACTATATACACACTATACACACTCTATATACACACTATACACACTCTATATACACTATATACACACTATACACACACTATACACGCACTATACACACTATATACACACACTATACACACTATATACACTATATACACTATACACACACTATACACACACTATATACACACTATATACACACTATATACACTATACACACTATACACACTATATACACACTATATACGCACTATATACGCACTATATACACACTATATACACTATATACACACTAAATACACACTATATATACAATATATATACACTATACACACTATATACACACTATATACACTATATACACACTATATATACACTATACACACTATACGCACTATATACGCACTATACACACTATATACACACTATACACACTATATACACACTATATACACACTATATACGCACTATGCGCACTATATACACACACTCTACACACTATAGACACACTGTAGACACACTATATACACACTATAGACACTATATACACACTATATACACACTCAACACACTATATACACACTATATACACACTCAACACACTATATTCACACTATATGCACACTATATACACACTCAACACACTATATACACACTATATACACACTATATACACACTATAGACACACTATAGACACTATATACACACTCTCTACACACTCTCTACACACTATATACCCTATATACACACACTCTACACACTATACACACTGTATACACACTATATGCACACTATATACAAACTCTACACACTATAGACACACTCTACACACTATAGACACACTATAGACACACACTACCCACTATATATATATACCCTCTGCACCCTATATCACACTATATACACACTATATCACTAAATAGCCACTATATAAACACTTTATACACACTATATCACTATATACACACTATATACCCACTATATACCCACTATATACACACTATATACACTATATACCCACTATATACACACTATATCACTATATACCCAATATATACACACTATATACACTATATACACACTAAATACACACTATATATACACTATATATACACTATACACACTATATACACACTATATACACTATATACACACTATATATACACTATACGCACTATATACGCACTATACACACTATATACACACTATATACACACTATACACACTATATACACACTATATACACACTATGCGCACTATATACACACACTCTACACACTATAGACACACTATAGACACACTATCTACACACTATAGACACTATATACACACTATATACACACTCAACACACTATATACACACTATATACACACTCAACACACTATATTCACACTATATGCACACTATATACACACTCAACACACTATATACACACTATATACACACTATATACACACTATAGACACTATATACACACTCTCTACACACTCTCTACACACTATATACCCTATATACACACACTCTACACACTATACACACTGTATACACACTATATGCACACTATATACAAACTCTACACACTATAGACACACTCTACACACTATAGACACACTATAGACACACACTACCCACTATATATATACCCTCTGCACCCTATATCACACTATATACACACTATATCACTAAATAGCCACTATATAAACACTTTATACACACTATATCACTATATACACACTATATACCCACTATATACCCACTATATACACACTATATACCCACTATATACACACTATATCACTATATACCCACTATATACACACTATATACACTATATACACACTAAATACACACTATATATACACTATATATACACTATACACACTATATACACACTATATACACTATATACACACTATATATACACTATACACACTATACGCACTATATACGCACTATACACACTATATACACACTATATACACACTTTACACACTATATACACACTATACACACACTATATACACACTATATACGCACTATGCGCACTATACACACACTCTACACACTATAGACACACTATAGACACACTATATACACACTATAGACACTATATACACACTATATACACACTCAACACACTATATACACACTATATACACACTCAACACACTATATTCACACTATATGCACACTATATACACACTCAACACACTATATACACACTATATACACACTATATACACACTATATACACACTATAGACACTATATACACACTCTCTACACACTCTCTACACACTATATACCCTATATACACACACTCTACACACTATACACACTGTATACACACTATATGCACACTATATACAAACTCTACACACTATAGACACACTCTACACACTATAGACACACTATAGACACACACTACCCACTATATATATACCCTCTGCACCCTATATCACACTATATACACACTATATCACTAAATAGCCACTATATAAACACTTTATACACACTATATCACTATATACACACTATATACCCACTATATACCCACTATATACACACTATATACCCACTATATACACACTATATCACTATATACCCACTATATACACACTATATACACTATATACACACTAAATACACACTATATATACACTATATATACACTATACACACTATATACACACTATATACACTATATACACACTATATATACACTATACACACTATACGCACTATATACGCACTATACACACTATATACACACTATATACACACTTTACACACTATACACACACTATATACACACTATATACGCACTATGCGCACTATACACACACTCTACACACTATAGACACACTATAGACACACTATATACACACTATAGACACTATATACACACTATATACACACTCAACACACTATATACACACTATATACACACTCAACACACTATATTCACACTATATGCACACTATATACACACTCAACACACTATATACACACTATATACACACTATATACACACTATAGACACACTATAGACACTATATACACACTCTCTACACACTCTCTACACACTATATACCCTATATACACACACTCTACACACTATACACACTGTATACACACTATATGCACACTATATACAAACTCTACACACTATAGACACACTCTACACACTATAGACACACTATAGACACACACTACCCACTATATATATACCCTCTGCACCCTATATCACACTATATACACACTATATCACTAAATAGCCACTATATAAACACTTTATACACACTATATCACTATATACACACTATATACCCACTATATACCCACTATATACACACTATATACACTATATACCCACTATATCACTATATACCCAATATATACACACTATATACACACTATATACACACTATATCACTATATACCCACTATATATACACTATATACACACTATATACACACTATATACTCTATATACCCACTATATACACACTATATCACTATATACCCACTATATACCCACTATATACACACTATATCACTATATCCCCACTGTATACACACTATGTCACTATATACCCACAATATACACACTATATCACTATATACACACTATATACACACTATATCACTATATACCTACTGTATACACACTGTATACACACTATATCACTATATACACACTGTATACACACTATATCACTATATACCCACTATATACACACAAATCACTATATACCCACTATATACACACTATATACCCACTATATACACACTATATACACACTATATACACACTATATCACTATATGCACACTATATACACACACTCTGCACCCTTTATACACACTCATTAGACTATATATACACACTATATATACACACTATATACAAACTATATATACACTGGATATACACTATATACACACTATATACACACTATACACACACTATATACACACTATATACGCACTATGCGCACTATACACACACTCTACACACTATAGACACACTATAGACACACTATATACACACTATAGACACTATATACACACTATATACACACTCAACACACTATATACACACTATATACACACTCAACACACTATATTCACACTATATGCACACTATATACACACTCAACACACTATATACACACTATATACACACTATATACACACTATAGACACACTATAGACACTATATACACACTCTCTACACACTCTCTACACACTATATACCCTATATACACACACTCTACACACTATACACACTGTATACACACTATATGCACACTATATACAAACTCTACACACTATAGACACACTCTACACACTATAGACACACTATAGACACACACTACCCACTATATATATACCCTCTGCACCCTATATCACACTATATACACACTATATCACTAAATAGCCACTATATAAACACTTTATACACACTATATCACTATATACACACTATATACCCACTATATACCCACTATATACACACTATATACACTATATACCCACTATATACACACTATATCACTATATACCCAATATATACACACTATATACACACTATATACACACTATATCACTATATACCCACTATATATACACTATATACACACTATATACACACTATATACTCTATATACCCACTATATACACACTATATCACTATATACCCACTATATACCCACTATATACACACTATATCACTATATCCCCACTGTATACACACTATGTCACTATATACCCACAATATACACACTATATCACTATATACACACTATATACACACTATATCACTATATACCTACTGTATACACACTGTATACACACTATATCACTATATACACACTGTATACACACTATATCACTATATACCCACTATATACACACAAATCACTATATACCCACTATATACACACTATATACCCACTATATACACACTATATACACACTATATACACACTATATCACTATATGCACACTATATACACACACTCTGCACCCTTTATACACACTCATTAGACTATATACACACTATATATACACACTATATACAAACTATATATACACTGGATATACACTATATACACACTATATTCACACTCAATAGACTACATATACACACTATATACACACTCACTAGACTATCTATACACACTAACTAGACTTTATATACACACTATATATACACATTATATACACACTATATATACAACTTCCTGTGTGTGTATTTAGTGCTAACTGTTGTTTTGTTGGTCTGTTCTGCAGCTGTCTGTGGAGGACACGACCACTTCCTATGTGTGACTGGACTATGTATCCCCAGGAAACTTGTTTGTAACGGATATAACGACTGTGATGACTGGAGTGATGAGGCAGAGTGCGGTAAGTATACAAGCACCGATGGACAGACGCACACACCCTGGTCTCTCCTGTAGATAGTAGAACACACCCTGGTCTCTCCTGTTGTTGGTAGATAGTAGAACACACCCTGGTCTCTCCTGTAGATAGTAGAACACACCATGGTCTCTCCTGTAGATAGTAGAACACACCCTGGTCTCTCCTGTAGATACTAGAACACACCCTGGTCTCTCCTGTAGATAGTAGAACACACCCTGGTCTCTCCTGTAGATAGTAGATCACACCCTGGTCTCCTGTAGATAGTATAACACACCCTGGTCTCTCCTGTAGATAGTAGAACACACCCTGGTCTCTCCTGTAGATAGTAGATCACACCCTGGTCTCCTGTAGATAGTATAACACACCCTGGTCTCTCCTGTAGATAGTAGAACACACCCTGGTCTCTCCTGTAGATAGTAGAACACACCCTGGTCTCTCCTGTAGATAGTAGAACACACCCTGGTCTCTCCTGTAGATAGTAGATCACACCCTGGTCTCTCCTGTAGATAGTAGAACACACCCTGGTCTCTCCTGTAGATAGTAGAACACACCCTGGTCTCTCCTGTAGATAGTAGAACACACCCTGGTCTCTCCAGTAGATAGTAGAACACACCCTGGTCTCTCCTGTAGATAGTAGAACACACCCTGGTCTCTCCTGTAGATAGTAGAACACTCCCTGGTCTCTCCTGTAGATAGTAGAACACACCCTGGTCTCTCCTGTAGATAGTAGAACACACCCTGGTCTCTCCTGTAGATAGTAGAACACACCCTGGTCTCTCCTGTTGTTGGTAGACAGTGGAACACACCCTGGTCTCTCCTGTTGTTGGTAGATAGTATAACACACCCTGGTCTCTCCTGTTGTTGGTAGATAGTAGAACACACCCTGGTCTCTCCTGTTGTTGGTAGATAGTAGAACACACCCTGGTCTCTCCTGTTGTTGGTAGATAGTAGAACACACCCTGGTCTCTCCTGTAGATAGTAGAACACACCCTGGTCACTCCTGTAGATAGTAGAACACACCCTGGTCTCTCCTGTAGATAGTAGATCACACCCTGGTCTCCTGTAGATAGTATAACACACCCTGGTCTCTCCTGTAGATAGTAGAACACACCCTGGTCTCTCCTGTAGATAGTAGATCACACCCTGGTCTCCTGTAGATAGTATAACACACCCTGGTCTCTCCTGTAGATAGTAGAACACACCCTGGTCTCTCCTGTAGATAGTAGAACACACCCTGGTCTCTCCTGTAGATAGTAGAACACACCCTGGTCTCTCCTGTAGATAGTAGATCACACCCTGGTCTCTCCTGTAGATAGTAGAACACACCCTGGTCTCTCCTGTAGATAGTAGAACACATCCTGGTCTCTCCTGTAGATAGTAGAACACACCCTGGTCTCTCCAGTAGATAGTAGAACACACCCTGGTCTCTCCTGTAGATAGTAGAACACACCCTGGTCTCTCCTGTAGATAGTAGAACACACCCTGGTCTCTCCTGTAGATAGTAGAACACACCCTGGTCTCTCCTGTAGATAGTAGAACACACCCTGGTCTCTCCTGTAGATAGTAGAACACACCCTGGTCTCTCCTGTTGTTGGTAGACAGTGGAACACACCCTGGTCTCTCCTGTTGTTGGTAGATAGTATAACACACCCTGGTCTCTCCTGTTGTTGGTAGATAGTAGAACACACCCTGGTCTCTCCTGTTGTTGGTAGATAGTAGAACACACCCTGGTCTCTCCTGTTGTTGGTAGATAGTAGAACACACCCTGGTCTCTCCTGTAGATAGTAGAACACACCCTGGTCACTCCTGTAGATAGTAGAACACACCCTGGTCTCTCCTGTAGATAGTAGAACACACCCTGGTCTCTCCTGTAGATAGTATAACACACCCTGGTCTCTCCTGTTGTTGGTAGATAGTAGAACACACCCTGGTCTCTCCTGTTGTTGGTAGATAGTAGATCACACCCTGGTCTCTCCTGTTGTTGGTAGATAGTAGAACACACCCTGGTCACTCCTGTAGATAGTAGAACACACCCTGGTCACTCCTGTAGATAGTAGAACACACCCTGGTCTCTCCTGTAGATAGTAGAACACACCCTGGTCTCTCCTGTAGATAGTATAACACACCCTGGTCTCTCCTGTTGTTGGTAGATAGTAGAACACACCCTGGTCTCTCCTGTTGTTGGTAGATAGTAGATCACACCCTGGTCTCTCCTGTTGTTGGTAGATAGTATAACACACCCTGGTCTCTCCTGTTGTTGGTAGATAGTAGAACACACCCTGGTCTCTCCTGTTGTTGGTAGATAGTAGAACACACCCTGGTCTCTCCTGTTGTTGTTAGATAGTAGAACACACCCTGGTCTCTCCTGTTGTTGGTAGATAGTAGAACACACCCTGGTCTCTCCTGTTGTTGGTAGGTAGATAGATAGATTTTTTATTTTTTATTTAACCAGGTAGGCTAGTTGAGAACAAGTTCTCATTTGCAACTGTGACCTGGCCAAGATGAAGCATAGCAGTGTGAACAGACAACACCGAGTTACACATGGAGTAAACAATTAACAGTCAGTAACACAGTAGAAAAAAATTATATATACCATTGTGTGCAAAAGGCATGAGGAGGTAGGTGAATAATTACAATTTTGCAGATTAACACTGGAGTGATAAATGATCAGATGGTCATGTACAGGTAGAGATATTGGTGTGCAAACGAGCAGAAAAGTAAATTAATATAAACAGTATGGGGATGAGATAGGTAAAATTGGGTGGGCTATTTACCAATAGACTATGTACAGCTGCAGCGATCGGTTAGCTGCTCAGATAGCAGATGTTTGAAGTTGGTGAGGGAGATAAAAGTCTCTAACTTCAGCGATTTTTGCAATTTGTTCCAGTCACAGGCAGCAGAGAACTGGAACGAAAGGTGGCCAACTGAGGTGTTGGCTTTAGGGATGATCAGTGAGAAACACCTGCTGGAGCGCGTGCTACGGGTGGGTGTTGCCATCGTGACCAGTGAACTGAGATAAGGCGGAGCTTTACCTAGCATGGACTTGTAGATGACCTGGAGCCAGTGGGTCTGGCGACGAATATGTAGCGAGGGCCAGCCGACTAGAGCATACAGGTCGCAGTGGTGGGTGGTATAAGGTGATTTAGTAACAAAACGGATGGCACTGTGATAAACTGCATCCAGTTTGCTGAATAGAGTGTTGGAAGCTATTTTGTAGATGACATCGCCGAAGTCGAGGATCGGTAGGATAGTCAGTTTTACTAGGGTATGTTTGGCGGCGTGAGTGAAGGAGGCTTTGTTGCGGAATAGAAAGCCGATTCTAGATTTGATTTTAGATTGGAGATGTTTGATATGAGTCTGGAAGGAGAGTTTACAGTCTAGCCAGACACCTAGGTACTGATAGATGTCCACATATTCTAGGTCGGAACCATCCAGGGTGGTGATGCTAGTCGGGCGTGCGGGTGCAGGCAGCGAACGGTTGAAAAGCATGCATTTGGTTTTACTAGCGTTTAGATAGATAGAAAGATAGATAGTTAGTAGGTGTCCTGTTGTCGTGGCTACTGCTCTGAGGTTGTTGATTGGTCCACATTCAGGGAGAGTGTTTTCTTGTTTTCAGGGCCTTAAATGTCAAATGCCGGTCCACGTTCCGACACTGTCTCTGTTACCCTGCCAGCCGCACACATGCTGCATACAAACACACACACACACACACACACACACACACACACACACACACACACACACACACATTACTTGCCACAAACACACATTACTCGCACACACACACACACACACACACACAGTAAATACCATCCTTGATGAATGTGTGAGAAGTCAAACATGAGGGTCTGAAACACAAACACAGAATACACACACCCTGCTGTCTCTCTCTATGTGTCTCTGTTTCTCTTTCTCTGTTTCTCTTTCTCTGTTTCTCTCTCTCTGTTTCTCTCTCTGTTTCTCTCTCTCTGTTTCTCTCTCTTTCTCTCTCTCTGTTTCTCTCTCTGTTTCTCTCTCTCTGTTTCTCTCTCTGTTTCTCTCTCTGTTTCTCTCTCTCTGTTTCTCTCTCTCTCTCTCTCACTCTCTCTGTGTCTCTCTCTCTCGTGCTCTCTCTGTTTCTCTCTCTGTTTCTCTCTCTGTTTCTCTCTCTGTTTCTCTCTCTCTCTCGTGCTCTCTCTCTCTGTGTCTCTCTCTGTGTCGCTCTCTTTCTCTCTCTCTCTCTCTCTCTCTCTCTCTCTCTCTCTCTCTCTCTCTCTCTTTTGTCACAGTGTAATAGGAAATGCAGCTCTGTCTCTACCTCTCCCCTGGAGCAGAGTGAGCACAGACTGTCCTCTCTGGGCAGCCAGGTTTGTCTGTGACGACCGGTCTCTATAGCCAGACTGTCCTCTCTGGGCAGCCAGGTTTGTCTGTGACGACCGGTCTCTATAGCCAGACTGTCCTCTCTGGGCAGCCAGGTTTGTCTGTGACGACCGGTCTCTATAGCCAGACTGTCCTCTCTGGGCAGCCAGGGTTGTCTGTGATGACCGGTCTCTATAGCCAGTCTGTCCTCTCTGGGCAGCCAGGTTTGTCTGTGATGACCGGTCTCTATAGCCAGACTGTCCTCTCTGGGCAGCCAGGTTTGTCCTGTGACGACCGGTCTCTATAGCCAGACTGTCCTCTCAGGGCAGCCAGGTTTGTCCTGTGTCGACCGGTCTCTATAGCCAGACTGTCCTCTCTGGGCAGCCAGGTTTGTCTGTGACGACCGGTCTCTATAGCCAGACTGTCCTCTCTGGGCAGCCAGGTTGGTCTGTGACGATCGGTCTCTATAGCTAGTCTGTCCTCTCTGGGCAGCCAGGTTTGTCTGTGATGACCGGTCTCTATAGCCAGACTGTCCTCTCTGGGCAGCCAGGTTTGTCCTGTGTCGACCGGTCTCTATAGCCAGACTGTCCTCTCTGGGCAGCCAGGTTTGTCTGTGACGACCGGTCTCTATAGCCAGACTGTCCTCTCTGGGCAGCCAGGTTTGTCTGTGACGACCGGTCTCTATAGCCAGACTGTCCTCTCTGGGCAGCCAGGTTTGTCTGTGACGACCGGTCTCTATAGCCAGACTGTCCTCTCTGGGCAGCCAGGTTTGTCTGTGACGACCGGTCTCTATAGCCAGACTGTCCTCTCTGGGCAGCCAGGTTTGTCTGTGACGACCGGTCTCTATAGCCAGACTGTCCTCTCTGGGCAGCCAGGTTGGTCTGTGACGACCGGTCTCTATAGCTAGCCTGTCCTCTCTGGGCAGCCAGGTTTGTCTGTGACGACCGGTCTCTATAGCCAGACTGTCCTCTCTGGGCAGCCAGGTTGGTCTGTGACGACCGGTCTCTATAGCTAGCCTGTCCTCTCTGGACAGCCAGGTTTGTCTGTGACGACCGGTCTCCATAGCCAGACTGTGCTCACTGAGTCTGTACCTAGTCAATGTTTTCCTCAGTTTTCTATCAGTCACAGTGGTCAGATAGTCTCCCACCATGTACTGTCTGTTTAGAGACGAATAGCATTGAAGTTTACTTTGATTTGTTGTGGTGTCTTTCCAGTAGGTGATATATTTTTATTTTTGTTTTGTGATGATTTGGTTGGGTCAGATGTTCTGAGTCCTGTCCTGAGGCTCTATGGGGTTGGTTTGGGTTGGTGAACTGAGCCTCAGAACCAGCTGGCTGAGTCCTGTCCTGAGGCTCTATGGGGTTGGTTTGGGTTGGTGAACTGAGCCTCAGAACCAGCTGGCTGAGTCCTGTCCTGAGGCTCTATGGGGTTGGTTTGGGTTGGTGAACTGAGCCTCAGAACCAGCTGGCTGAGTCCTGTCCTGAGGCTCTATGGGGTTGGTTTGGGTTGGTGAACTGAGCCTCAGAACCAGCTGGCTGAGTCCTGTCCTGAGGCTCTATGGGGTTGGTTTGGGTTGGTGAACTGAGCCTCAGAACCAGCTGGCTGAGTCCTGTCCTGAGGCTCTATGGGGTTGGTTTGGGTTGGTGAACTGAGCCTCAGAACCAGCTGGCTGAGTCCTGTCCTGAGGCTCTATGGGGTTGGTTTGGGTTGGTGAACTGAGCCTCAGAACCAGCTGGCTCAGGGGACTCTTCTCTTGTTTCATCTCTTGACTTTGTAGAACTGTGTGATGGAATGATTTGGAGTCACTTGTTTTTAGATGGTTGTAAAAGATGGTTGTGTCTCTCTCTCTGTGTCTGTGTCTGTGTCTCTGTCTGTGTCTCTGTCTGTGTCTGTCTGTCTGTCTGTCTGTCTGTCTGTCTGTCTGTCTGTCTGTCTGTCTGTCTGTCTGTCTGTCTGTCTGTCTGTCTGTCTGTCTCTCTCTCTCTCTCTCTCTCTCTCTCTGTTTATGTGTGTGTGTCTCTCTCTCTCTGTTTATGTGTGTGTGTCTCTCTCTCTCTGTTTATGTGTGTGTGTGTGTCTCTCTCTCTCTGTTTATGTGTGTGTGTGTGTCTCTCTCTCTCTGTTTATGTGTGTGTGTGTCTCTCTCTCTCTGTGTTTGTGTGTGTGTCTCTCTCTCTCTCCGTCCTTCCCTCCGAACGACCGACCGACCGTCAGTTTAGCCAGTTTAGCCAGTTTAGCATCCCCTCCACACTGTTGTTTCAGGTCAGTGGGAGGAGAAGTTGATCCTAGATCTGTACCTAGTGGGAACTTTACTCCAGGGACCCTGCTCCACACTACAACTAATCTCAGCATCTCTGTTCTCTTACTAATTGCTGTGTAGAATGAATAGAATGTCGTCATGGAAACCATGGGTTATACACAACATTTTTGCAAATGTATAAAAATAAAAAAAACGGAAATATCACATTTACATAAGTATTCAGACCCTTTACACAGTACTTTGTTGAAGCACCTTTGGCAGCGATTACAGCCTCGAGTCTTCTTCGGTATGATGCTACAACCTTGGCACACCTCTATTTGGGGAGTTTCTCCCATTCTTCTCTGCAGATCCTCTCAAGCTCTGTCAGGTTGGATGGGGAGCGTTGCTGCACAGCTATTTTCAGGTCTCACCAGAGATTTCCGATCGGTTTCAAGTCCGGTGTCACGCCCTGACCTGAGTATTCTTTGTTTTCTTTATTGTTTTGGTTAGGTCAGGGTGTGACGAGGGTGATGTATGTGTTTTGGTACTGTCTAGGGGTTTTGTAGGTTTTTGGGGTTGTTGACCATCTAGGTGTTTATATATGTCTATGGTTGCCTAGATTGGTTCTCAATTAGAGGCAGGTGTGTATCGTTGTCTCTGATTGGGAACCATATTTAGGCAGCCATCTTCGTTGGGTATTTGGTGGGTTATTATCTATGTCTATGTGTAGTTGCCTGTGTCTGCACTAGTGTTATATAGCTTCACGTTCGGTTTGTTGTTTTTGTAGTTTGGTTAAGTGTTTCATTTCATTCATGAGGTTTTCACAAGTGTACTGTAGCAGGTGTAGTACTGTAGCAGGTGTAGTACTGTAGTACTGTCGCAGGTGTAGTACTGTAGTACTGTAGCAGGTGTAGTACTGTAGAAGGTGTTGTACTGTAGCAGGTGTAGTACTGTAGTACTGTAGCAGGTGTAGTACTGTAGTACTGTAGCAGGTGTAGTACTGTAGCAGGTGTAGTACTGTAGTACTGTAGCAGGTGTAGTACTGTAGCCGGTGTAGTACTGTAGAAGGTGTAGTACTGTAGCAGGTGTAGTACTGTAGAAAGTGTAGTATTGTAGCAGGTGTAGTACTGTAGCAGGTGTAGTACTGTAGCAGGTGTAGCAGGTGTAGTACTGTAGTACTGTAGCAGGTGTAGTACTGTAGTACTGTAGCAGGTGTAGTACTGTAGTACTGTATCAGGTGTAGTACCGTAGTACTGTAGCAGGTGTAGTACTGTAGTACTGTAGCAGGTGTAGTACTGTAGAAGGTGTAGTACTGTAGCAGGTGTAGTACTGTAGCAGGTGTAGTACTGTAGCAGGTGTAGTACTGTAGAAGGTGTAGTACTGTAGCAGGTGTAGTACTGTAGAAGGTGTAGGTAGTACTGTAGCAGGTGTAGTACTGTAGCAGGTGTAGTACTGTAGCAGGTGTAGTACTGTAGAAGGTGTAGTACTGTAGCAGGTGTAGTACTGTAGCAGGTGTAGTACTGTAGAAGGTGTAGTACTGTAGCAGGTGTAGTACTGTAGAAGGTGTAGGTAGTACTGTAGAAGGTGTAGTACTGTAGAAGGTGTAGTACTGTAGCAGGTGTAGTACTGTAGAAGTTGTAGTACTGTAGCAGGTGTAGTACTGTAGCAGGTGTAGTACTGTAGCAGGTGTAGTACTGTAGAAGGTGTAGGTAGTACTGTAGCAGGTGTAGTACTGTAGAAGGTGTAGTACTGTAGTACTGTAGCAGGTGTAGTACTGTAGCAGGTGTAGTACTGTAGCAGGTGTAGTACTGTAGCAGGTGTAGTACTGTAGTACTGTAGCAGGTGTAGTACTGTAGCAGGTGTAGTACTGTAGTACTGTCGCAGGTGTAGTAATGTAGTACTGTAGCCGGTGTAGTACTGTAGAAGGTGTAGTACTGTAGAAAGTGTAGTATTGTAGCAGGTGTAGTACTGTAGCAGGTGTAGTACTGTAGCAGGTGTAGCAGGTGTAGTACTGTAGTACTGTAGCAGGTGTAGTACTGTAGTACTGTATCAGGTGTAGTACCGTAGTACTGTAGCAGGTGTAGTACTGTAGTACTGTAGCAGGTGTAGTACTGTAGAAGGTGTAGTACTGTAGCAGGTGTAGTACTGTAGAAGGTGTAGTACTGTAGCAGGTGTAGTACTGTAGAAGGTGTAGTACTGTAGTACTATAGAAGGTGTAGGTAGTACTGTAGCAGGTGTAGTACTGTAGCAGGTAGTACTGTAGAAGATGTAGGTAGTACTGTAGCAGGTGTAGTACTGTAGAAGGTGTAGTACTGTAGAAGGTGTAGGTAGTACTGTAGAAGGTGTATTTCTGTAGCAGGTGTAGTACTGTAGAAGATGTAGGTAGTACTGTAGCAGGTGTAGTTCTGTAGCAGGTGTAGTACTGTAGCAGGTGTAGGTAGTACTGTAGCAGGTGTAGGTAGTACTGTAGCAGGTGTAGGTAGTACTGTAGCAGGTAGTACTGTAGAAGGTGTAGGTAGTACTGTAGCAGGTGTAGGTAGTACTGTAGCAGGTGTAGGTAGTACTGTAGAAGGTGTAGGTAGTACTGTAGCAGGTGTAGCCCATCAGGCCAACAATGTGTCCTATTAGCAGAACAATAGACTCTTCATAGTCCGGCTACTGTAGGTGTGAAAAACTCCCCATTTGCAATGTATTTGATGCTTAAGTACTCTAAAGTGTTACATTTCTAACTCGAGACCTCATGCAACCGCAAAATGTCAGAGAGCCATACAGATTGCTAAATAGTTGGGAAGAGATTCCATGGCACATGGTTTATGAATTGACACGGAACTCTTCATAGCCCCGCTGCTGTCCGTGTGAAAATCCCCCCATTTGTCCCTAACAGTTCTTTATCAACATCTTCAGCTTTGATCCATGCCTGGGGTTGCGGGACCCACATTTATGTGTTTGTCAGACTAATCTTTGGGTCAAAACTACACAACAGCACAAAACAAGAGAACAAACATGGTTAATGTTCTGAGAAAAAATAAATATATATTGGTAATATTGGTCATGGCTCCCGAGTGGCACAGCGGTCTAAGGCACTGCATATCAGTGCAAGAGGAAGGTATCACTACAGTCCCTGGTTCGAATCCAGGCTTTAGCACATCCAGCCATGATTGGAAGTCCCATTCACTACAGACACCCTGGTTCAAATTCAGGCTGTATCACAACCGGCTATGATTGGTCCCATAGGACGGCGCACAATTGGCCCATCGTCATCTGGGTGGGCCGTCAGCATCTTTATCCTTTCATTTAATAAAATAATGAGACACAAATTTATTGCAAATGTTTATTTAAACTACATTTTAGTTGCACTTCCCCAGCTCCACGACCACGACTAAAACCTTGCTGAGATTATCAATGTATTTGTTGCATTGTTGTATTGTAATCTCAAGCCAAAACATCTGGACCAGTTCATCTTGGCAGAGTTACGGATTAATGTTTTCAGTTGATACCAAACAAGTTCGATCAGGTTTAAATCAGGAGACCTATACAAGTAATTACTCTAAACACAACACTGGTAGGCCTGATCACCGACATCGACGAGACAGCCTATAGGGAGGAGGTCAGAGACCTGGCCGTGTGGTGCCAGGACAACAACCTCTCCCTCAACGTAACCAAGACTAAGGAGATGATCGTGGACTACAGGAAAAAGAGGACTGAGCACGCCCCCATTCTCATCGACGGGGCTGTAGTGGAGCAGGTTGAGAGCTTCAGGTTCCTTGGTGCCCACATCACCAACAAACTAACATGGTCCAAGCACAACAAGACAGTTGTGAAGAGGGCACGACAAAACCTATTCCCCCTCAGGAGACTGAAAAGATTTGGCATGGGTCCCCTGATCCTCAAAAGGTTCTACAGCTACAGCTGACCGGTTGCATCACCGCCTGGTATGGCAACTGCTTGGCCTCCCGACCGATCATTCTGCTTGGCCTCCAAGTCACTACAGAGGGTAGAGGGTAGTGCGTACGGCCCAGTACATCACTGGGGCCAAGCTTCCTGCCATCCAGGACCTCTATACCAGGCGGTGTCAGAGGAAGGCCCCAAAAATTGTCAAAGACTCCAGCCACCTTAGTCATAGACTGTTCTCTCTGCTACCGCACGGCAAGAGGTGCACCAAGTCTAGGTCCAAGAGGCTTCTAAACAGCTTCTACCCCCAAGCCATAAAACTCCTGAACATCTAGTCGAATTGCTACCCAGACTATTTGCATTGCCCCCCCCTCCCCTCTCCACACCACTGCTACCCTCTGTTGTCATCTATGCATAGTCACTTTAATAACTCTACCTACATGTACATATTACCTCAACTCTCCGGTGTCCCAGCACATTGACTCTGTACCGGTACGGGCCACTGAAAGTTGTTCTATGCTTAGATTCATAAATAGTCTGAGAATTATTTGCAATTTGCGATATTTTCATTGCGAACATGACACACTGGCTTGGCATTGGGAAAAGATAGAGAGATGAGCGCATATCTCTCTGTACATTCTTCTCTGAAACTTAGATTTTCATTATCCAACCTCCTTGATACTTTTGGGGAGCGACATTTCATCCATCAAGCAAATTGTTGTGAACGTCTGTTGACGTTATAAAAGCAGTGTAGCCTACCTAGACCTGTTTTTCCCCGCCAATCAACGCACAGAGAAATAGACAAAAAATAATACAAACAATAATTGAATAGAGACAGTGATTTTAAGTGCGTAATCAGATCAAAATGTTGTTGTTTTCCCTGAATTTATTGGCAACAATGGCTGACAATGAAATAACGTGCCATGGAATTCTGCTGCAGTATGAAGCAACTTTTGCAGGAAGAACCACTGTAGGTGCCTTTTGGCAAACTCCAAGCGGGCTGTCGTGCACTGAGGAGTGGCTTCTGTCTGGCCACTCTACCACAAAGGCCTGATTGGCGGAGTGCTGCAGTGATAGTTGTCCTTCTGGAAGATTCTCTCATCTCCACAGAGGAACTCTGGAGCTCTGTCAGAGTGACATTTGGGTTTTTGGTCACCTCCCTGACCAAGGCCCTTCTCCCGCGATTGCTCAGTTTGACCGGGCGGCCAGCTCTAGGAAGAGTCTTGGTGGTTCCAGACTTCTTCCATTTAAGAATGATGGAGGCCCCTGTGTTCTTGGGGACCTTCAATTCTGCAGAAATGTTTGTACCCTTCTCCATAGCTTTGCCTCGACAGAATCCTGTCTCGGAGCTCTACAGACAATTCCTTTGACCTCATGGCTTGGTTTTTGCTCTGACATCCACTGGTCAACTGTGGGACATATAGAGAGGTGTGTGCCTTTCGCTTTGTCATTATGGGATATTGTGATGTCATTATGGGGTGTTGTGATGTCATTATGGGGTGTTGTGATGTCATTATGGGGTACTGTGTGTAGATTGATGAGGGTTCTGAATACTTTCCAAATGCACGGTATATACAGTATATATATATATATATATCCACTCATTTTCAGCCTGTTGTGGAACTTCTTTCTTCAAATTGGTCAATGTGAAGAGAGTGACAATAGAGCCCTGGGTACCAGCCCATTAGGACCTGATGGAGGGACAAGAGAGCCCTGAGTACCAGGTCATTAGGACCTGATGGAGGGACAATAGAGCCCCTGAGTACCAGGCCATTAGGACCTGATGGAGGGACAATAGAGCCCCTGAGTACCAGGCCATTAGGACCTGATGGAGGGACAAGAGAGCCCTGAGTACCAGGCCATTAGGACCTGATGGAGGGACAATAGAGCCCCTGAGTACCAGGCCATGAGGACCTGATGGAGGGACAATAGAGCCCCTGAGTACCAGGCCATTAGGACCTGATGGAGGGACAATAGAGCCCCTGAGTACCAGGCCATTAGGACCTGATGGAGGGACAATAGAGCCTCTGAGTACCAGGCCATGAGGACCTGATGGAGGGACAATAGAGCCCCTGAGTACCAGGCCATTAGGACCTGATGGAGGGACAAGAGAGCCCCTGAGTACCAGGCCATGAGGACCTGATGGAGGGACAATAGAGCCCCTGAGTACCAGGCCATTAGGACCTGATGGAGGGACAATAGAGCCCCTGAGTACCAGGCCATTAGGACCTGATGGAGGGACAATAGAGCCCCAGAGTACCAGGCCATTAGGACCTGATGGAGGGACAATAGAGCCCCTGAGTACCAGGCCATTAGGACCTGATGGAGGGACAATAGAGCCCCTGAGTACCAGGCCATTAGGACCTGAAGGTCTTTAGCGAGTTGGGTAGTACTAACATGTCCAGAGTACGTAAGAGGAGACTCCCATGATTCAACGGTCATATGGGATTTTACTGCAGTCATTCCTGCCGCTGCGGCGGTAATATGGTCACCGCAACCTCTCTAGCCCATCTTCCGTTTTAAAGCCACCAGCCACCACTGACAATAACCTATACATTATATATATCCACTTCATATGTTACTTGTAAATGTTTGGTGTGCACGTTCATGCTCATTTGTGTGTTCTGTGTGTGTGTGTGTGTCTGATGTGTACATGTTTGGTGTGTGTGTGTGTGTGTGTGTTTTTCTGTGTGTGTGTTTTGTGTGTGTGGCAACTGGTCGTCAAAGCCACCTAATGAGGGTGTAGGGAGGGATCCTTGGAATGTTGTGGATGACTGGAGAGGGTGTAGGGAGGGATCCTTGGAATGTTGTGGACGACGAGAGGACAGGAAGGGAGGAGAGAGAATGTTCTCATGTTTGTAGAGGCTTTATTGTCCTTAAAGTTGGAATCCGTAGCGATGAAACTTCCACATCCGTTTGAGATATTACAACAGCAAAGACGTTACTTCAAACAACACTCCCTGCCCCCGGGCATCATTCAACAATCCCCCCCCCCCCCCCCCCCCCCAGGGAATCATTCAACAACACTCCCCCCCCCCCCCCCAGGGCATCATTCAACAACACTCCCCCCCGGGCATCATTCAACAACACTCCCTCCCCCCATATAATTTCTGGATGCTTCACAGGAAAAGGGAGAGAAACAGCTGAATCAATCACTGGTCAATCCAACATAACGTGGTCTCCCCCCCCCCCCCCCCCCCCCACCCCCCCCAACCTCCTCCCAGTGTGTGGAGAAGAGGAGTTTAGGTGCGGGACGGGACGCTGTGTGTCCCCTTCTATGGTGTGTGATGGATACGATGACTGTGGAGATCTCAGCGACGAACACAGCTGTGGTGAGAACACAGACACACATAATATACACACACAGAATATACACAGACACACAGAATACACACACACACACAGAATACACACACACAGAATACACACATACACACACAGAATACACACACACACACAGAATTCACACATACACACACAGAGTACACACACACACACAGAATTCACACATACACACACACAATACACACACACACACAGTACACACACATACACAGAATACACACTAAGGGACAAACACACATGAATGCACATTAAATAACTCACACACTATATAAACCAGTAGAGTAGAGGGGCGGAGGACCGGAGGGGGGGAGGGCCGGCGGGGCGGAGGGCCGGAGGGGGGGAGGGCCGGCTGGGTGGAGGGCTGGAGGGGCGGAGGGCTGGAGGGGCGGTGGGCCGGAGGGGGGAAGGGCCGGCGGGGCGGAGGGCCGGAGGGGGGAAGGGCCGGAGGGGGGAAGGGCCGGAGGGGGGAAGGGCCGGAGGGGTGGAGGGCCAGAGGGGTGAAGGGCCGGCGGGGCGGAGGATCGGCAGGTGGCATGTCGTTAGTAAAAAAAAATGAAAGCAAGGGGCCTAAACAGCTACCCTGGGGAATTCATGATTTTACCTGGAATGTGTTTGAGAGGCTTCCATTGAAGAACACCCTCTGTGTTCTGTTAGACAGGTAACTCTTTATCCACATTATAACAGGGGGTGTAAAGCCATAACACCCTCTGTGTTCTGTTAGACAGGTAACTCTTTATCCACATTGTAGCAGGGGGTGTAAAGCCATAACACCCTCTGTGTTCTGTTAGACAGGTAACTCTTTATCCACATTGTAGCAGGGGGTGTAAAGCCATAACACCCTCTGTGTTCTGTTAGACAGGTAACTCTTTATCCACATTATAACAGGGGATGTAAAGCCATAACACCCTCTGTGTTCTGTTAGACAGGTAACTCTTTATCCACATTATAGCAGAGGCTGTAAAGCCATAACACCCTCTGTGTTCTGTTAAGACTGGTAACTCTTTATCCACATTATAGCAGGGGGTGTAAAGCCATAACACCCTCTGTGTTCTGTTAGACAGGTAACTCTTTATCCACATTGTAGCAGGGGGTGTAAAGCCATAACACCCTCTGTGTTCTGTTAGACAGGTAACTCTTTATCCACATTATAACAGGGGATGTAAAGCCATAACACCCTCTGTGTTCTGTTAGACAGGTAACTCTTTATCCACATTATAGCAGAGGCTGTAAAGCCATAACACCCTCTGTGTTCTGTTAGACAGGTAACTCTTTATCCACATTATAGCAGGGGGTGTAAAGCCATAACACCCTCTGTGTTCTGTTAGACAGGTAACTCTTTATCCACATTATAGCAGGGGATGTAAAGCCATAACACCCTCTGTGTTCTGTTAGACAGGTAACTCTTTATCCACATTATAGCAGGGGGTGTAAAGCCATAACACCCTCTGTGTTCTGTTAGACAGGTAACTCTTTATCCACATTATAGCAGGGGGTGTAAAGCCATAACACCCTCTGTGTTCTGTTAGACAGGTAACTCTTTATCCACATTATAGCAGGGGGTGTAAAGCCATAACACATACTTTTTCCAGCAGCAGACTATGATCAATAATGTCAAAAGCCACACTGAAGTCTAACAAGAAAGCACCCACAATCATTTTATCATCAATTTCTCTCAACCAAGTCCCACAGAGTCCTGTAGACTCTGTATAGCCCAGTAGAGTCCTGTAGACTCTGTATAGCCCTGTAGAGTCCTGTTTTTACAGGATTCTACTGGGCTCTACTAGTCTCTACTGGGCTCTACTAGTCTTTACCGGACTCTAGAGACTAGTCTACACTAGTCATGTAGAGACTAGTAGAGCCCAGTAGAGTGCAGCAGAGACTAGTAGAGTCCTGTAAAGACTATTAGAGTCCGGTGGAGCCCGGGAGCACCCCGTGGAGCCCAGTAGCGCCATGTGTAGCCCGGTAGAGTCCAGTAGAGCCCGGTAGAGTCCTGTAGATCCATATGGAGTCCTGTAGAGACTAGTAGAGCCAGGTACAGTCCAGCAGAGTCCTGTAGAGTCCGGTGCAGTCCCGTAGAGCCCAGTAGAGTCTTGTAGAGCCAGGTACAGTCCCGTAGAGCCCAGTAGAGTCTTGTGGAGACTAGTAGAGCCCAGTAAAGAATAGTAGAGCCCAGTAGAGCTCAGTACTCCAATTGAGACTAGTAGAGCCCATTAGAGACTGGTTGAGGTCCTGTAGAGGTCCTGAAAAGACTAGCAGAGTCCTTTAGTGACTGGTAGGGACTGGTAGAGACTGAACTGGTAGAGATTGATAGAGACTGGTAGGGACTGGTAGACACTGGTAGAGCCTCTTAGTGACTGGTAGGGACGGGTAGAGACTGAACTGGTAGAGATTGATAGGGACTGGTAGACACTGGTAGAGCCTCTTAGTGACTGGTAGGGACTGGTAGAGACTGAACTGGTAGAGATTGATAGGGACTGGTAGAGACTGAACTGGTAGAGATTGATAGGGACTGGTAGACACTGGTAGAGCCCTTTAGATACATGTAGAGACCAGAATACTCTATTCTCTGTGTCAGTGTGTGACCCAGTCAGGGAACACCGCTGTGAGGATGGGAGATGTGTTACCAGGGACTGGGTGTGTGATGGAGATCATGACTGTCTGGACAAGAGCGACGAACTAAACTGCTGTAAGTCAACATCATTATCACAACTATCACAATATCATTAAACAACTTCAGTATCGTTTAATTCCTTTAATGACATTATCTTTGTTGTTATCGTTAGTCACATCAGATTATCACAGCTATATACTATAGTTTGTATAATTTTATTACATTACCTTGTAAAAACTGAACTACTTTGAGCCACAACTTCCATGCTATAATGATATTGTCATTCTCTCCTGTAAGTCACAGGGTCTGATGAAGTGTAGGTCAGTCTCTTCCTAACATCTCTCCTCTCTCTCTCGTTTCCCCTCTCATCTCCCCTCTCTCCCCCCTCTCTCCCCCTCTCTCTCCCCTCTCTCCCCCCTCTCTCTCCTCTCTCTCCCCTCTCTCCCCTCTCTCTCTCCTCTCTCTCACCTCTCTCTCTCCCCTCTCTCTCCTCTCTCTCCCCTCTCTCTCCTCTCTCCTCCTCTCTCCCCTCTCTCTCCTCCTCTCTCCCCTCTCTCTCCCCTCTCTCTCTCCTTTCTCTCTCTCTCTCCTTTCTCTCTCTCTCCTCTCTCCCCTCTCTCCCCTCTCTCCCCTCTCTCCTCTCTCCCCTCTCTCCCCTCTCTCCCCTCTCTCTCCCCTCTCTCCCCTCTCTCTCTCCTCTCTCCTTTCTCTCTCTCTCCTCTCTCCCCTCTCTCTCCTCTCTCCCCTCTCTCTCCTCTCTCCCCTCTCTCCCCTCTCTCTCCTCTCTTCCCTCTCTTTCCTTCTCTCCCCTCTCTTCCCCTCTCTCCTCTCTCCTTTCTCTCTCTCCCCTCTCTCCCCTCTCTCCCTTCTCTCCTCTACCCTCTCTCCCCTCTCTCCTTTCTCTCTCTCTCCCCTCTCTACTTTCTCGCTCCCTCCCATCTCTCCTTTCTCTCTCTCTCCCCTCTCTTCCCTCTCTCTCCCCTCTCTTCCCTTCTCTCTCCCCTCTCTCCTCTCTATTTTCTCTCTCTCCTCTCTCTCCTCCTCTCTCCCCTCTCTCTCCCCTCTCTCGCCCCTCTCTCCTCTCTCCTTTCTCTCTCTCTCCTCTCTCTCCCCTCTCTCTCTCCTCTCTCCCCTCTCTCCTCTCTCCTTTCTATCTCCCCTCTCTCTCCTCTCTTCCCCTCTCTCCTCTCTCCTTTCTCTCTCTCCCCTCTCTCCTCTCTCTCCTCTCCCCTCTCTCCCCTCTCTACTTTCTCGCTCCCTCCCCTCTCTCCTTTCTCTCTCTCTCCCCTCTCTTCCCTCTCTCTCCCCTCTCTTCCCTTCTCTCTCCCCTCTCTCCTCTCTCTTTTCTCTCTCTCTCCTCTCTCTCTCCTCCTCTCTCCCCTCTCTCTCCCCTCTCTCCTCTCTCCTTTCTCTCTCTCCTCTCTCTCCCCTCTCTCCCCTCTCTCTCTCCTCTCTCCTCTCTCCCCTCTCTCCTCTCTCCTTTCTCTCTCTCCCCTCTCTCCCCTCTCTCTCCTCTCTTCCCCTCTCTCCTCTCTCCTTTCTCTCTCTCCCCTCTCTCCCCTCTCTCCCTTCTCTCCTCTCTCTCCTCTCCCCTCTCTCCCCTCTCCTTTCTCTCTCTCTCCTCTCTCCTTTCTCTCTCTCTCCCCTCTCGACATTCTCGCTCCCTCCCCTCTCTCCTTTCTCTCTCTCCTCTCCTTTCTCTCTCTCCTCTCTCCTTTCTCTTCCCTTCTCTCTCCCCTCTCTCCTCTCTCTTTTCTCTCTCTCTCCCCTCTCTCCCCTCTCTCTCTCTCTCCTCTCTCCTCTCTCCCCTCTCTCCTCTCTCCATTCTCTCTCTCCCCTCTCTCCTCTCTCCCCTCTCTTCCCTTCTCTCCCCTCTCTCCCCCTCTCTCCTCTCTCCTTTCTCTCTCTCTCCTCTCTCCCCTCTCTCCCTTTTCTCCTCTCTCCCCTCTCTCCTTTCTCTCTCTCCCCTCTCTCCTTTCTCTCACTCTCCCCTCTCTCCTTTCTCGCTCTCTCCCCTCTCTCCTTTCTCTCTCTCCCCCCTCTCTCTCTCCTCTCTCCCCTCTCTCCCCTCTCTTCCCTCTCTCTCCCCTCTCTCTCTCCTCTCTCCCCTCTCTCCCATCTCTTCCCTCTCTCTCCCCTCTCTTCCCTTCTCTCTCCCCTCTCTCCTCTCTCTTTTCTCTCTCTCTCCTCTCTCCCCTCTCTCTCTCCTCCTCTCTCCCCTCTCTCCTCTCCCCTCTCTACTTTCTCGCTCCCTCCCCTCTCTCCTTTCTCTCTCTCTCCCCTCTCTTCCCTCTCTCTCCCCTCTCTTCCCTTCTCTCTCCCCTCTCTCCTCTCTCTTTTCTCTCTCTCTCCTCTCTCTCTCCTCCTCTCTCCCCTCTCTCTCCCCTCTCTCCTCTCTCCTTTCTCTCTCTCCTCTCTCTCCCCTCTCTCCCCTCTCTCTCTCCTCTCTCCTCTCTCCCCTCTCTCCTCTCTCCTTTCTCTCTCTCCCCTCTCTCCCCTCTCTCTCCTCTCTTCCCCTCTCTCCTCTCTCCTTTCTCTCTCTCCCCTCTCTCCCCTCTCTCCCTTCTCTCCTCTCTCTCCTCTCCCCTCTCTCCCCTCTCCTTTCTCTCTCTCTCCTCTCTCCTTTCTCTCTCTCTCCCCTCTCGACATTCTCGCTCCCTCCCCTCTCTCCTTTCTCTCTCTCCTCTCCTTTCTCTCTCTCCTCTCTCCTTTCTCTTCCCTTCTCTCTCCCCTCTCTCCTCTCTCTTTTCTCTCTCTCTCCCCTCTCTCCCCTCTCTCTCTCTCTCCTCTCTCCTCTCTCCCCTCTCTCCTCTCTCCATTCTCTCTCTCCCCTCTCTCCTCTCTCCCCTCTCTTCCCTTCTCTCCCCTCTCTCCCCCTCTCTCCTCTCTCCTTTCTCTCTCTCTCCTCTCTCCCCTCTCTCCCTTTTCTCCTCTCTCCCCTCTCTCCTTTCTCTCTCTCCCCTCTCTCCTTTCTCTCACTCTCCCCTCTCTCCTTTCTCGCTCTCTCCCCTCTCTCCTTTCTCTCTCTCCCCCCTCTCTCTCTCCTCTCTCCCCTCTCTCCCCTCTCTTCCCTCTCTCTCCCCTCTCTCTCTCCTCTCTCCCCTCTCTCCCATCTCTTCCCTCTCTCTCCCCTCTCTTCCCTTCTCTCTCCCCTCTCTCCTCTCTCTTTTCTCTCTCTCTCCTCTCTCCCCTCTCTCTCTCCTCCTCTCTCCCCTCTCTCTCCCCTCTCTCCTCTCTCCTTTCTCTCTCTCCTCCTCTCTCCCCTCTCTCTCCCCCTCTCTCCCCTCTCTCTCCCCTCTCTCCTCTCTCCTTTCTCTCTCTCTCCTCTCTCCCCTCTCTCTCTTCCCTCTCTCTCTTCTCTCTCCCCTCTCCCCTCTCTCTCCCCTCTCTTCCCTTCTCTCTCCCCTCTCTCCTCTCTCTTTTCTCTCTCTCTCCTCTCTCCCCTCTCTCTCTCCTCCTCTCTCCCCTCTCTTCCCTTCTCTCTCCTCTCTCCCCTCTCTCCTCTCTCCCCTCTCTCTCTCCTCCTCTCTCCCCTCTCTTCCCTTCTCTCTCCTCTCTCCCCTCTCTCCTCTCTCATCTCTCCTCTCTCCCCCCACTCCTCTCTCCGTAGCCTGTAAATCCCAGGGTCTGTTGGAATGCAGGAATGGTCTGTGTGTTCCTAGTGCCTTCAGATGTGATGGAGAGGATGACTGCAAGGATGGCAGTGATGAGGAAAACTGTACTCAACTACATAGTAAGAAAACACACAGTCTG
>NC_048585.1:64291822-64296822 GCF_013265735.2 Oncorhynchus mykiss | reverse complement strand
TCCCGATGCAGATATGGTCAGACCAAGGTAGGTGTAATTTTTTGTGTGTTCAATTAAGGTGTTGTTCAGGGTGAATTTACATTTTTGTTTCTGACATCTGGGTTTTTTTTGGAAAATCATGATTTTAGTTTTTTGGAAATTTACTGCCAGGGCCCAATTATGGCAATATTGCTCCAGAATATTAATGTTTTGTTGAAGACCTTCTTTGGTTGGTGATAGAAGTACCAAGTCATCAGCATATAGCAGGTATTTCACCTCTGTGTCAAATAGTGTGAGTCCTGGGGCTGGAGATTGGTCCAACATGTCTGCTAATTCATTGATATAAATGTTGAAAAGATTTGGACTCAAATTGCAGCCTTGTCTCACACCTCGACATTGTGAAAAAAATTCTGTTCTTTGGTTTTTGATTTTTATTGCACACTTATTTTCTGTGTACATACATTTTACATACATTTTATTAAGTCATACACCTTACCACCAAGCCCACTTTGTAGAATTTTGTAGAATAGCCCTTCGTGCCAAATCGAATCAAATGCTTTTTTAAAGTCAATAAAGCAAGCAAAGATTTTGCCCTCTTTTTTTTGGTGGACGTGTTTATTAATTAGTGTGTGTAAGGTGTATATATGGTCAGTAGTGCGATGGTTAGGGAGAAAGCCAATTTGACATTTACTTATTACATTTTTTTCTTGAAGAAAGGTTTGAATTCTTGAATTCAAAATGCTACAGAAAATCTTTCCCAAGTTACTGTTGACGCAAATTCCCCTGTAATTATTGGGGTCTGATTTGTCTCCACTTTTGTGGATAGGGGAGATGAGCCCCTGGTTCCAGACATCAGGGAAGCAGCCAGAAGTTAAAACCATGTTGAACAATTTAAGCACAGCATTTTGCAACTCAGGTGTGCTGTTTTTCAGCATTTCATTTCTGATGTTGTCTACACCACAAGCCTTTTTTGATTTAATAGATTTTAGCTTTTCATTTAGTTCTTGTTGGGTTATTGGGTAATCTAATGGATTTTGGTTGTTTTTAATGACTGATTCCAGGATGTTCAATTTTTCTTTAATTTCTAATTGGTTCTGGTTTAAGTCTTTTTGTGGGATGTTTTTGTATAGATTATCAAAGTAAGTTTTCCAAATTCCTACATCTTGTATGGCTAATTCTTGTGGCTTTGTTGTGCTTAAATTGTTCCACATGTCCCAGAACTGATTTTGGTCAATTGCGTTTTCAATTTCATCAAGTGTCTTGTTGGTATAATTCCATTTCTTGCATTTCAGTGTTTGTTTATACTGTTTCAGAGTTTCAAAGTATTCATATCGTAGCTCTGGGTTGTTTTGCTGCTTATGTTTTTTGTTTGACATTTGTCTTAGGTGTTTTCTAATTGTTTTACATTCATTATCAAACCATTTGTCAGAAACATTTTGATTTTTGCTTCTGATGTTGCATTGCTTTGGTTTTCTCAAATTTGCTTTCGATGCTGCTTTTTGGAATATGCAGTTGATGTTTTGGGTAGCTGAATTGACACCATCTTTATTGTTTTGGTACTGTGAGTTATTGAAAAACTGTATAGTTATATATTATGTATCTCTCTCTCTCTCTCTCTCTCTCTCTCTCTCTCTCTCTCTCTATCTCTCTCTCTCTCTCTCTCTCTCTCTCTCTGTCTCTCTCTCTCTCTCTCTCTCTCTGTCAATTCAATTAAATTCAGCAGTGTAAAAACAAAGGGGGGAGGGGGGTCAAATGTAATTAACTCTCCTCTCATTCTCTCTCTCTCTCTCTCAATTCAATTAAATTCAAAGGGCCTTTATTGGCATGGGGTCACACACACTGAGTGTACAAAACATTAGGAACATGACATAGACTGACCAGGTGAAACCAGGTGAAAGTTATGATCCCTTACTGATGGCACTTGTTAAATCCACTTCAATCAGTGTAGATGAAGGGGAGGAGACGGGTTAAAAAACGATTTTTAAGCCTTGAGGCAATTGCGACATGAACGGGGTATGGTAGTAGGTTCTAGGCGCACTGGTTTTAATGTGTCAAGAACTACAACGCTGCTGGGTTTTTCATGCTCAACAGTTTCCTGTTTCCGGCCACCACCCAAAGGACATCCAGCCAACTTGAGTCAACATGGGCCAGCATCCCTGTGCTTTCGACACGTGTAGAGTTCATGCTGGATGAATTGAGGCTTTTCTGAGGTGCAACTCAGTATTAGAAAGGTGTTCCTAATGTTTTGTAAACTCAGTGTATGTTTACATTTCGAAAGCGTGTGGAGTGGAATATAGCTCTGAGCAGCAATGAACGGGGTTCACATGATGATGGAAAGGGGATAAGATCAGTTGGATAACAGTGATTATGCAGATATACTAATCACGTTATTTCACATTGTACGTCTGCATAATTATAAATCAACATTCCTTTGCATGAGACAAAGTCCACTTGATCAATGGCCCCTCTCTGGATTTTGTGTTAAACACTCTACAACAAAGCTTTCTTAGTGTCCAACAAGCTTTCTCTGCCCTTAACCTGGATCTGAACACCTCCAAAACAAAGGTCATGTGGTTTGGTAAGAAGAATGCCCCTCTCCTCACCGGTGTGATTACTACCTCTGAGGGTTTAGAGCTTGAGGTAGTCACCTCATACAAATACTTGGGAGTAAGGCTAGACGGTACACTGTCCTTCTCTCAGCACATATCAAAGCTGCAGGCTAAAGTTAAATCCAGACTTGGTTTCCTCTATCGTAATCGCTCCTCTTTCACCCCAGCTGCCAAACTAACCCTGATTCAGATGACCATCCTACCCATGCTAGATTACAGAGATGGAATTTATAGATCGGCAGGTAAGGGTGCTCTCTAGAAACTAGATGTTCTTTACCATTCGACCATCAGATTTACCACCAATGCTCCTTGTAGGACACATCCCTGCACTCTATACTCTTCTGTAAACTGGTCATCTCTGTATACCCGTCGCAAGACCCACTGGTTGATGCTTATTTATAAAACCCTCTTAGGCCTCACTTCCCCCTATCTGAGATATCTACTGCACCCCTCATCCTCCACATACAACACCCGTTCTGCCAGTCACATTCACACACCCCTGGGTCGCTCCTCTTTTCAGTTCGCTACAGCCAGCGACTGGAACGAGCTGCAACACATACTCAAACTGGACAGTTTTATCTCCATCTCTTCATTCAAAGACTTAATCATGGACACTCTTACTGACAAGTAATGTTTGTACCATGTTTTGTGCTACTAATATGTTGTGTTGCTGCCATGCTATGTTGTTGTCTTTAGGTCTCTCTTTATGTAGTATTGTGCCCAATACTGTCTGTACCATGTTTTTGTGCTGCTACCATGTTGTGTTGCTATCATGTTGTGTTGCTATCATGCTATGTTGTTGTCTTGGGTCTCTCTTTATGTTGTGTTGTCATGTGGTGTTGCTGCCATGCTGTGTTGTTGTCTTAGGTCTCTCTTGTCGTGATGTGTGTTTTGTCCTACATTTATATTGCATTTATTTTATTGTTTATTTTAATACCAGGCCCCGCCCCCTTTTGCCTTTTGGTAGGCCGTCACTGTTCTTAACTTGTTAAATACAGGTTAAATAAATTAAATAAATTAAAATGTGCCTTCAGAAAGTATTCACACTGACTTTTTTCAAATGAAATTAGAATTTAAAATTGATTATTACATTTAGATTTTTTGGGTCACAAAATGTGAAAGTCGGAAGTTTACATACACCTCAGCCAAATACATTTAAACTCAGTTTTTCACAATTCCTGACAGTTAATCCTAGTAAAAATTCCCTGTTTTAGGTCAGTTAAGATCACCACTTTATTTTAAGAATGTGAAATGTCAGAATAATAGTAGAGAGAATGATTTATTTCAGCTTTTATTTTTTTCATCACATTCCCAGGGGGTCAGAAGTTTACATAGACTCAATTAGTATTTGGTAGCATCGCCTTTAAATTGTTTAACTTGGGTCAAACATTTCAGGTAGCCTTCCACAAGCTTCCCACAATAAGTTGGGTGAATTTTGGCCCATTCCTCCTGACAGAGCTGGTGTAACTGAATCAGGTTTGTAGGCCTCCTTGGTCACAAGCGCTTTTTCAGTTCGGCCCACAAATGTTCTATAGGATTGAGGTCAGGGCTTTGTGATGGCCACTCCAATACCTTGACTTTCTTGTACTTAAGCCATTTTGCCACAACTTTGGAAGTATGCTTGGGGTCATTTTCCATTTGGAAGACACATTTGCGACCAAGCTTTAACTTCCTGACTGATGTCTTGAGATGTTGCTTCAATATATCCACATAATTTTCCTACCACATGATGCCATCTATTTTGTGAAGTGCACCAGGCCCTCCTGCAGCAAAGCACCCCCACAAGATGATGCTGCCACCCCCGTGCTTCACGGTTGGGATGGTGTTCTTCGGCTTGAAAGCCTCCCCCTTTTTCCTCCAAACGTAACGATGGTCATTAAGGCCAAACAGTTCTATTTGTGTTTCATCAGACCAGAGGACATTTCTCCAAAAAGTACGATCTTTGTCCCAATGTGCAGTTGCAAACCGTAGTCTGGCTTTTTTATGGTGGTTTCCTTTTCGCACCAAAGTACGTTAATCTCTAGGAGACAGAACGGGTCTCCTTCCTGAGCGGTATGACGGCTGCGTGGTCCCATGGTGTTTATACTTGCGTACTATTGTTTGTACAGATGAACGTGGTACCTTCAGGCGTTTGGAAATTGCTCCCAAGGATGAACCAGACTTGTGGAGGTCTAATTGTTTTCTGAGGTCTTGGCTGATTTCTTTAGATTTTCCCATGTTGTCAAGCAAAGAGGCACTGATTTTAAAGGTTGGCCTTGAAATACATCCACAGGTACACCTCCAATTGACTCAAATTATGTCAATTAGCCTATCAGAAGCTTCTAAAGCCATGACATCATTTTCTGGAATTTTCCAAGCTGTTTAAAGGCAGTCAACTTAGTGTATGTAAACTTCTGACCCACTGGAATTGTG
>NC_048585.1:64274322-64286822 GCF_013265735.2 Oncorhynchus mykiss | reverse complement strand
AGTAGAGACTGTTATAAATACCACACTGTACAGACTGTTTTCAATACCAGACAGTAGATACTGTTATAAATACCAGACAGTAGAGACTGTTATAAATACCAGACAGTAGAGACTGTTATAAATACCAGACAGTAGAGACTGTTATAAATACCAGACAGTAGAGACTGTTATAAATACCAGACAGTAGAGACTGTTATAAATACCAGACAGTAGAGACTGTTATAAATACCACACAGTACAGACTGTTTTCAATACCAGACAGTAGATACTGTTATAAATACCAGACAGTAGAGACTGTTATAAATACCAGACAGTAGAGACTGTTATAAATACCATCCAGTAGAGACTGTTATAAATACCATCCAGTAGAGACTGTTATAAATACCAGACAGTAGAGACTGTTATAAATACCATCCAGTAGAGACTGTTATAAATACCAGACAGTAGAGACTGTTATAAATACCAGACAGTAGAGACTGTTATAAATACCATCCAGTAGAGACTGTTATAAATACCAGTTGGTAGAGACTGTTATAAATACCATCCAGTAGAGACTGTTATAAATACCAGACAGTAGAGACTGTTATAAATACCAGACAGTAGAGACTGTTATAAATACCAGACAGTGGAGACCAGTAGAGACTGTTATAAATACCAGACAGTAGATACTGTTATAAATACCATCCAGTAGAGACTGTTATAAATACCAGACATTAGAGACTGTTATAAATACCAGACAGTGGAGACCAGTAGAGACTGTTATAAATACCAGACAGTAGAGACCGTTATAAATACCAGACAGTAGAGACTGTTATAAATACCATCCAGTAGAGACTGTTATAAATACCAGACAGTAGAGACTGTTATAAATACCAGACAGTGGAGACCAGTAGAGACTGTTATAAATACCAGACAGTAGAGACTGTTATAAATACCAGACAGTGGAGACCAGTAGAGACTGTTATAAATACCATCCAGTAGAGACTGTTATAAATACCAGACATTAGAGACTGTTATAAATACCAGACAGTGGAGACTGTTATAAATACCAGACAGTATAGACTGTTATAAATACCATCCAGTAGAGACTGTTATAAATACCACACAGTATAGACTGTTATAAATACCATCAGGTAGAGACTGTTATAAATACCATCAAGGTAGAGACTGTTATAAATACCAGACATTAGAGACCAGTAGAGACTTTTATAAATACCAGACAGTAGAGACCAGTAGAGACTTTTATAAATACCAGACAGTAGAGACTGTTATAAATACCAGACATTAGAGACGGTTATAAATACCAGACAGTAGAGACCAGTAGAGACTGTAATAAATACCACACAGTACAGACTGTTTTCAATACCAGACAGTAGATACTGTTATAAATACCAGACAGTAGAGACTGTTATAAATACCAGACAGTAGAGACTGTTATAAATACCATCCAGTAGAGACTGTTATAAATACCATCCAGTAGAGACTGTTATAAATACCAGACAGTAGAGACTGTTATAAATACCATCCAGTAGAGACTGTTATAAATACCAGACAGTAGAGACTGTTATAAATACCAGACAGTAGAGACTGTTATAAATACCATCCAGTAGAGACTGTTATAAATACCAGTTGGTAGAGACTGTTATAAATACCATCCAGTAGAGACTGTTATAAATACCAGACAGTAGAGACTGTTATAAATACCAGACAGTAGAGACTGTTATAAATACCAGACAGTGGAGACCAGTAGAGACTGTTATAAATACCAGACAGTAGATACTGTTATAAATACCATCCAGTAGAGACTGTTATAAATACCAGACATTAGAGACTGTTATAAATACCAGACAGTGGAGACCAGTAGAGACTGTTATAAATACCAGACAGTAGAGACCGTTATAAATACCAGACAGTAGAGACTGTTATAAATACCATCCAGTAGAGACTGTTATAAATACCAGACAGTAGAGACTGTTATAAATACCAGACAGTGGAGACCAGTAGAGACTGTTATAAATACCAGACAGTAGAGACTGTTATAAATACCAGACAGTGGAGACCAGTAGAGACTGTTATAAATACCATCCAGTAGAGACTGTTATAAATACCAGACATTAGAGACTGTTATAAATACCAGACAGTGGAGACTGTTATAAATACCAGACAGTATAGACTGTTATAAATACCATCCAGTAGAGACTGTTATAAATACCACACAGTATAGACTGTTATAAATACCATCAGGTAGAGACTGTTATAAATACCATCAAGGTAGAGACTGTTATAAATACCAGACATTAGAGACCAGTAGAGACTTTTATAAATACCAGACAGTAGAGACCAGTAGAGACTTTTATAAATACCAGACAGTAGAGACTGTTATAAATACCAGACATTAGAGACGGTTATAAATACCAGACAGTAGAGACCAGTAGAGACTGTAATAAATACCACACAGTACAGACTGTTTTCAATACCAGACAGTAGATACTGTTATAAATACCAGACAGTAGATACTGTTATAAATACCAGACAGTAGAGACTGTTATAAATACCAGACAGTAGAGACTGTTATAAATACCAGACAGTAGAGGCTGTTATTAATACCAGACAGTAGAGACTGTTATAAATACCAAACAGTAGAGACTGTTATACATACCAGACAGTAGAGACTGTTATAAATACCAGACAGTAGAGACGGTTATAAATACCATCCAGTAGAGACCGTTAAAAATACCATCCAATAGAGACTGTTATAAATACCAGACAGTAGAGACCAGTAGATACTGTTATAAATACCATCCAGTAGAGACTGTTATAAATACCAGACAGTAGAGACTGTTATAAATACCATCCAGTAGAGACTGTTATAAATACCACACAGTAGAGACTGTTATAAATACCATCCAGTAGAGACTGTTATAAATACCATCCAGTAGAGACTGTTATAAATACCACACTGTACAGACTGTTTTCAATACCAGACAGTAGATACTGTTATAAATACCAGACAGTAGAGACTGTTATAAATACCAGACAGTAGAGACTGTTATAAATACCAGACAGTAGAGACTGTTATAAATACCATCCAGTAGAGACTGTTATAAATACCAGACAGTAGAGACTGTTATAAATACCAGACAGTAGAGACTGTTATAAATACCAGACAGTAGAGACTGTTATAAATACCACACAGTACAGACTGTTTTCAATACCAGACAGTAGATACTGTTATAAATACCAGACAGTAGAGACTGTTATAAATACCAGACAGTAGAGACTGTTATAAATACCATCCAGTAGAGACTGTTATAAATACCATCCAGTAGAGACTGTTATAAATACCAGACAGTAGAGACTGTTATAAATACCATCCAGTAGAGACTGTTATAAATACCAGACAGTAGAGACTGTTATAAATACCATCCAGTAGAGACTGTTATAAATACCAGTTGGTAGAGACTGTTATATATACCATCCAGTAGAGACTGTTATAAATACCAGACAGTAGAGACTGTTATAAATACCAGACATTAGAGACTGTTATAAATACCAGACAGTGGAGACCAGTAGAGACTGTTATAAATACCAGACAGTAGATACTGTTATAAATACCATCCAGTAGAGACTGTTATAAATACCAGACATTAGAGACTGTTATAAATACCAGACAGTGGAGACCAGTAGAGACTGTTATAAATACCAGACAGTAGAGACTGTTATAAATACCATCCAGTAGAGACTGTTATAAATACCATCCAGTAGAGACTGTTATAAATACCAGACAGTAGAGACTGTTATAAATACCAGACAGTGGAGACCAGTAGAGACTGTTATAAATACCAGACAGTAGAGACTGTTATAAATACCAGACAGTGGAGACCAGTAGAGACTGTTATAAATACCATCCAGTAGAGACTGTTATAAATACCAGACATTAGAGACTGTTATAAATACCAGACAGTGGAGACTGTTATAAATACCAGACAGTATAGACTGTTATAAATACCATCCAGTAGAGACTGTTATAAATACCATCAGGTAGAGACTGTTATAAATACCATCAAGGTAGAGACTGTTATAAATACCAGACATTAGAGACCAGTAGAGACTTTTATAAATACCAGACAGTAGAGACCAGTAGAGACTTTTATAAATACCAGACAGTAGAGACTGTTATAAATACCAGACATTAGAGACGGTTATAAATACCAGACAGTAGAGACCAGTAGAGACTGTAATAAATACCAGACAGTAGAGACCAGTAGACTGTTATAAATACCATCCAGTAGATATTGTTATAAATACCAGACATTAGAGACCAGTAGAGACTTTTATAAATACCAGACAGTAGAGACTGTTATAAATACCAGACAGTAGAGACGGTTATAAATACCATCCAGTAGAGACTGTTATAAATACCAGACAGTAGAGACCAGTAGAGACTGTTATAAATACCATCCAGTAGAGACCGTTATAAATACCATCCAGTAGAGACCGTTATAAATACCATCCAGTAGAGACCGTTATAAATACCATCCAGTAGAGACTGTTATAAATACCATCCAGTAGAGACTGTTATAAATACCCCACAGTAGAGACTGTTATAAATACCACACAGTAGAGACTGTTATAAATACCTCACAGTAGAGACTGTTATAAATACCAGACAGTAGAGACTGTTATAAATACCAGACAGTAGATACTGTTATAAATACCATCCAGTAGATACTGTTATAAATACCATCCAGTAGATACTGTTATAAATACCATCCAGTAGATATTGTTATAAATACCATCCAGTAGAGACTGTTATAAATACCATCCAGTAGAGACTGTTATAAATACCATCCAGTAGAGACTGTTATAAATACCATCCAGTAGATACTTTTATAAATACCATCCAGTAGATATTGTTATAAATACCATCCAGTAGAGACTGTTATAAATACCAGACAGTAGAGACTGTTATAAATACCAGACAGTAGAGACTGTTATAAATACCAGACAGTAGAGACTGTTATAAATACCAGACAGTAGAGACTGTTATAAATACCATCCAGTAGAGACTGTTATAAATACCAGTTGGTAGAGACTGTTATAAATACCATCCAGTAGAGACTGTTATAAATACCAGACAGTAGAGACTGTTATAAATACCAGACAGTAGAGACTGTTATAAATACCAGACAGTGGAGACCAGTAGAGACTGTTATAAATACCAGACAGTAGATACTGTTATAAATACCATCCAGTAGAGACTGTTATAAATACCAGACATTAGAGACTGTTATAAATACCAGACAGTGGAGACCAGTAGAGACTGTTATAAATACCAGACAGTAGAGACCGTTATAAATACCAGACAGTAGAGACTGTTATAAATACCATCCAGTAGAGACTGTTATAAATACCAGACAGTAGAGACTGTTATAAATACCTCACAGTAGAGACTGTTATAAATACCAGACAGTAGAGACTGTTATAAATACCAGACAGTAGATACTGTTATAAATACCATCCAGTAGATACTGTTATAAATACCATCCAGTAGATACTGTTATAAATACCATCCAGTAGATATTGTTATAAATACCATCCAGTAGAGACTGTTATAAATACCATCCAGTAGAGACTGTTATAAATACCATCCAGTAGAGACTGTTATAAATACCATCCAGTAGATACTTTTATAAATACCATCCAGGAGATATTGTTATAAATACCATCCAGTAGAGACTGTTATAAATACCATCCAGTAGATATTGTTATAAATACCATCCAGTAGAGACTGTTATAAATACCAGACAGTAGAGACTGTTATAAATACCGGACAGTAGAGACTGTTATAAATACCATCCAGTAGAGACTGTTATAAATACCATCCAGTAGAGACTGTTATAAATACCAGACAGTAGAGACTGTTATAAATACCAGACAGTAGAGACTGTTATAAATACCAGACAGTAGAGACTGTTATAAATACCAGACAGTAGAGACTGTTATAAATACCATCCAGTAGAGACTGTTATAAATACCAGTTGGTAGAGACTGTTATAAATACCATCCAGTAGAGACTGTTATAAATACCAGACAGTAGAGACTGTTATAAATACCAGACAGTAGAGACTGTTATAAATACCAGACAGTGGAGACCAGTAGAGACTGTTATAAATACCAGACAGTAGATACTGTTATAAATACCATCAAGTAGAGACTGTTATAAATACCAGACATTAGAGACTGTTATAAATACCAGACAGTGGAGACCAGTAGAGACTGTTATAAATACCAGACAGTAGAGACCGTTATAAATACCAGACAGTAGAGACTGTTATAAATACCATCCAGTAGAGACTGTTATAAATACCAGACAGTAGAGACTGTTATAAATACCAGACAGTGGAGACCAGTAGAGACTGTTATAAATACCAGACAGTAGAGACTGTTATAAATACCAGACAGTGGAGACCAGTAGAGACTGTTATAAATACCATCCAGTAGAGACTGTTATAAATACCAGACATTAGAGACTGTTATAAATACCAGACAGTATAGACTGTTATAAATACCATCCAGTAGAGACTGTTATAAATACCACACAGTATAGACTGTTATAAATACCATCAGGTAGAGACTGTTATAAATACCATCAAGGTAGAGACTGTTATAAATACCAGACATTAGAGACCAGTAGAGACTTTTATAAATACCAGACAGTAGAGACCAGTAGAGACTTTTATAAATACCAGACAGTAGAGACTGTTATAAATACCAGACATTAGAGACGGTTATAAATACCAGACAGTAGAGACCAGTAGAGACTGTAATAAATACCAGACAGTAGAGACCAGTAGACTGTTATAAATACCATCCAGTAGATATTGTTATAAATACCAGACATTAGAGACCAGTAGAGACTTTTATAAATACCAGACAGTAGAGACTGTTATAAATACCAGACATTAGAGACGGTTATAAATACCATCCAGTAGAGACTGTTATAAATACCAGACAGTAGAGACCAGTAGAGACTGTTATAAATACCATCCAGTAGAGACCGTTATAAATACCATCCAGTAGAGACCGTTATGAATACCATCCAGTAGAGACTGTTATAAATACCACCCAGTAGAGACTGTTATAAATACCAGACAGTAGAGACTGTTATAAATACCTCACAGTAGAGACTGTTATAAATACCAGACAGTAGAGACTGTTATAAATACCAGACAGTAGATACTGTTATAAATACCATCCAGTAGATACTGTTATAAATACCATCCAGTAGATACTGTTATAAATACCATCCAGTAGATATTGTTATAAATACCATCCAGTAGAGACTGTTATAAATACCATCCAGTAGAGACTGTTATAAATACCATCCAGTAGAGACTGTTATAAATACCATCCAGTAGAGACTGTTATAAATACCATCCAGTAGATATTGTTATAAATACCATCCAGTAGAGACTGTTATAAATACCAGACAGTAGAGACTGTTATAAATACCATCCAGTAGAGACTGTTATAAATACCATCCAGTAGAGACTGTTATAAATACCAGACAGTAGAGACTGTTATAAATACCAGACAGTAGAGACTGTTATAAATACCAGACAGTAGAGACTGTTATACATACCAGACAGTAGAGACTGTTATAAATACCAGACAGTAGAGACTGTTATACATACCATCCAGTAGAGACTGTTATAAATACCACACAGTAGAGACTGTTATAAATACCACACAGTACAGACTGTTTTCAATACCAGACAGTAGAGACTGTTTTCAATACCAGACAGTAGAGACTGTTATAAATACCACACAGTACATACTGTTTTCAATACCAGACAGTAGAGACTGTTATAAATACCATCCAGTAGATACTGTTATAAATACCATCCAATAGATACTGTTATAAATACCATCCAGTATATATTGTTATAAATACCAGACAGTAGAGACTGTTATAAATACCACACAGTAGAGACTGTTATAAATACCAGACAGTAGAGACGGTTATAAATACCAGACAGTATAGATCAGTAAAGACTGTTATAAATACCATACAGTATAGATCAGTAGAGACTGTTATAAATACCAGACAGTAGAGACTGTTATAAATACCAGACAGCAGAGACTGTTATAAATACCATCCAGTAGAAACTGTTATTAATTTATGTTTATCTGTGTGTTGTAAACTCAGCAAAAAAAAATATATATATTTTTTCCCATGACCCTGTCGCAAAGATAATTCTTTGAGGTTTTAAAAAAAAAGTGTTTTATTTAACCTTTATTTAACTAGGCAAGTCAGTTAAGAACAAATTCTTATTTTCAATGACAGCCTAGGAACAGTGGGTTAACTGGTCTAGGAACTGTGGGTTAACTGGTCTAGGAACAGTGGGTTAACTGGTCTAGGAACAGTGGGTTAACTGTCTTGTTCAGGGGCAGAACGACAGATTTGTACCTTGTCAGCTCGGGGGTTAGAACTTGCAACATTCCGGTTACTAGTCCAACACTCTAACCACTAGGCTACCCTGCCGCCCCATAACTTCACAGATCTTCTTTTTAAAGGGTTTAAACACTGTTTCCCATGCTTGTTCAATGAACCATAAACAATTACTGAACATGCACCTGTGGAACGGTCGTTAAGACACGAACAGCTTACAGACGGTAGGCAATTAAGGTCACAGTTATTAAAACTTAGGACACTAAAGAGGCCTTTCTACTGACTCTGAAAAACACCAAAAGAAAGATGCCCAGGGTCCCTGCTCACCTATGTGAACGTGCCTTAGGCATGCTGCAAGGAGGCATGAGGCCTGCAGATGTCCAGGGCAATGAATTGCAATGTCCGCACTGTGAGATGCCTAAGACAGCGCTAGAGGGAGACAGGACGGACAGCTGATCGTCCTCGCAGTGGCAGACCACGTGTAACAACACCTGCACAGGATCGGTACATCCGAACATCACACCTGCGGGACAGGTACAGGATGGCAACAACATCTGCCTGAGTTACAGCAGGAACGCACAATCCCGCCATCAGTGCTCAGACTGTCTGCAATAGGCTGAGAGAGGCTGGACTGAGGGCTTGTAGGCCTGTTGTAAGGCAAGTCCTCACCAGATATCACCGGCAACAACGTCGCCTATGGGCACAAACCCACCGTCGCTAGACCAGACAGGACTGGCAAAAAGTGCTCTTCACTGACGAGTCGCGGTTTTGTCTCTCCAGGGGTGATGGTCGGACTTGTGATTTTCGTTGAAGGAATGAGCGTTACACCGAGGTCTGTACTCTAGAGCGGGATTGATTTGGAGGTGGAGGGTCCGTCATGGTCTGGGGCGGTGTGTCACAGCATCATCGGACTGAGCTTGTTGTCATTACAGGCAATCTCAACTCTGTGCGTTACAGGGAAGACATCCTCCTCCCTCATGTGGTACCCTTCCTGCAGGCTCATCCTGACATGACCCTCCAGCATGACAATGCCACCAGCCATACTACTCGTTCTGTACGTGATTTCCTGCAAGACAGGAATGTCAGTGTTCTGCCATGGCCAGTGAAGAGCCCGGATCTCAATCCCATTGAGCACGTCTGGGACCTGTTGGATCGGAGGGTGAGGGCTAGGGCCATTCCCCCCAGAAATGTCCGGGAACTTGCAGGTGCCTTGGTGGAAGAGTGGAGTAACATCTCACAGCAAGAACTGACAAATCTGGGGCAGTTCATGAGGAGGAGATGCACTGCAGTACTTAATGCAGCTGGTGGCCACACCAGATTCTGACTGTTATTTTTTGGGATTTTGCCCCCCCCCCCCCATTTGTTCAGGGACACATTATTCAATTTCTGTTAGTCACATGTCTGTGGAACTTGTTCAGTTTATGTCTCAGTTGTTAAATCTTGTTATGTTCATACAAATATTTACACAATAAACACAGTTGACAGTGAGAGGACATTTCTTTTTTTGCTGAGTTTATGTATAATGTACGTTTATCTGTGTTGTTGCAGGTCATTGTGTCGGAGCTCTAAGGAGCGCTGTGAGTCTGTGCTGGGTATTGTGGGTCTTCAATGGCCGGAGGACACAGACTGTAACCAGTTCCCCGAAGACGGACCCACCTGTCTCCTACCTAACCCGGATGTTGACGGTTAGTAGAAGGGAGGGGCTTGGTTATTCTTGACCTGTCTACTACCTGACCCGGATGTTGATGGTTAGTAGAAGGGAGGGGCTTGATTATTCTTCACCTGTCTACTACCTGACCCGGATGTTGACGGTTAGTAGAAGGGAGGGGCTTGGTTATTCTTGACCTGTCTACTACCTGACCCGGATGTTGATGGTTAGTAGAAGGGAGGGGCTTGGTTATTCTTGACCTGTCTACTACCTGACCCGGATGTTGATGGTTAGTAGAAGGGAGGGGCTTGATTATTCTTCACCTGTCTACTACCTGACCCGGATGTTGACGGTTAGTAGAAGGGAGGGGCTTGGTTATTCTTCACCTGTCTACTACCTGACCCGGATGTGGATGGTTAGTAGAAGGGAGGGGCTTGGTTATTCTTCACCTGTCTACTACCTGACCCGGATGTGGATGGTTAGTAGAAGGGAGGGGCTTGGTTATTCTTGACCTGTCTACTACCTGACCCGGATGTTGACGGTTAGTAGAAGGGAAGGGCTTGGTTATTCTTCACCTGTCTCCTACCTAACCCGGATGTTGACGGTTAGTAGAAGGGAGGGGCTTGGTTATTCTTCACCTGTCTACTACCTGACCCGGATGTTGATGGTTAGTAGAAGGGAGGGGCTTGGTTCTTCTTCACCTGTCTACTACCTGACCCGGATGTTGATGGTTAGTGGAAGGGAGGGGCTTGGTTATTCTTGACCTGTCTACTACCTGACCCGGATGTTGATGGTTAGTAGAAGGGAGGGGCTTGGTTATTCTTCACCTGTCTACTACCTGACCCGGATGTTGATGGTTAGTAGAAGGGAGGGGCTTGGTTATTCTTGACCTGTCTACTACCTGACCCGGATGTTGATGGTTAGTAGAAGGGAGGGGCTTGGTTATTCTTCACCTGTCTACTACCTGACCCGGATGTTGATGGTTAGTAGAAGGGAGGGGAGCGGTTATTCTTCACCTGTCTACTACCTGACCCGGATGTTGATGGTTAGTAGAAGGGAGGGGCTTGGTTATTCTTGACCTGTCTACTACCTGACCCGGATGTTGATGGTTAGTAGAAGGGAGGGGAGCGGTTATTCTTCACCTGTCTACTACCTGACCCGGATGTTGATGGTTAGTAGAAGGGAGGGGCTTGGTTATTCTTGACCTGTCTACTACCTGACCCGGATGTTGATGGTTAGTAGAAGGGAGGGGAGCGGTTATTCTTCACCTGTCTACTACCTGACCCGGATGTTGATGGTTAGTAGAAGGGAGGGGAGCGGTTATTCTTCACCTGTCTACTACCTGACCCGGATGTTGATGGTTAGTAGAAGGGAGGGGAGCGGTTATTTGAAAACTCTTTGTTTAACATTAAATGAATGACCCAGGTGACATAACCCATGCTATATTGTTGGTTGTTCCAGAGTGTTCTCCCAGTCACTTCAAATGTCGGTCCGGGAGGTGTGTCCTGTCCTCTAAGCGCTGTGATGGACACATGGACTGTGATGATGACAGTGACGAAGACAACTGTGGTGAGAAACACACACTGTACTTTACTCTTCTTCTGTCTCTCTCTCTCTCTCTCTCTCTCTCTCTCTCTCTCTCTCTCTCTCTCTCTCTCTCTCTCTCTCTCTCTCTCTCTCACCCTCTCTCTCACTCTCACACTCTCACTCTCTCTCACTCTCACTCTCACTCTCTCACCCTCTCTCTCACTCTCTCACTCTCTCACTCTCTCTCTCACCCTCTCTCTCACCCTCTCTCTCTCTCTCACTCTCACTCTCTCACTCTCACTCTCTCACTCTCACTCTCACACTCTCACTCTCTCACCCTCACTCTCTCACTCTCACTCTCTCACCCTCTCTCTCACTCTCACTCTCTCACTCTCACTCTCTCACCCTCTCTCTCACTCTCACTCTCTCACCCTCTCTCTCACTCTCACTCTCTCACCCTCTCACTCTCACTCTCACTCTCTCACCCTCTCTCACCCTCTCTCTCACTCTCACTCTCTCACTCTCACTCTCTCACCCTCTCTCTCACTCTCACTCTCTCACTCTCACCCTCTCTCTCACTCTCACTCTCTCACTCTCACTCTCTCACCCTCTCGCTCACTCTCACTCTCTCACTCTCACTCTCTCACTCTCACTCTCTCACCCTCTCTCTCACTCTCACTCTCTCACCCTCTCTCTCACTCTCTCACTCTCACTCTCTCTCACCCTCTCTCTCACTCTCTCTCACCCTCTCTCTCACTCTCTCACTCTCACTCTCTCACCCTCTCTCTCACTCTCACTCTCTCACTCTCACTCTCTCACTCTCACTCTCTCACTCTCTCACCCTCTCGCTCACTCTCACTCTCTCACCCT
>NC_048585.1:64229322-64264322 GCF_013265735.2 Oncorhynchus mykiss | reverse complement strand
TTGTATTAAACTACGGTACCCATAATGCTGTGTTCTCTCTAGGTTGTGTGGAGCGAGGTCTGTGGGAGTGGCTTGTATTAAACTACGGTACCCATAATGCTGTGTTCTCTCTAGGTTGTGTGGAGCGAGGTCTGTGGGAGTGGCTTGTATTAAACTACGGTACCCATAATGCTGTGTTCTCTCTAGGTTGTGTGGAGCGAGGTCTGTGGGAGTGGCTTGTATTAAACTACGGTACCCATAATGCTGTGTTCTCTCTAGGTTGTGTGGAGCGAGGTCTGTGGGAGTGGCTTGTATTAAACTACGGTACCCATAATGCTGTGTTCTCTCTAGGTTGTGTGGAGCGAGGTCTGTGGGAGTGGCTTGTATTAAACTACGGTACCCATAATGCTGTGTTCTCTCTAGGTCGTGTGGAGCGAGGTCTGTGGGAGTGGCTTGTATTAAACTACGGTACCCATAATGCTGTGTTCTCTCTAGGTTGTGTAGAGTGGGGTCTGTGGGAGTGGCTTGTATTAAACTATGGTACCCATAATGCTGTGTTCTCTCTAGGTTGTGTGGAGCGAGGTCTGTGGGAGTGGCTTGTATTAAACTAAGGTACTCATAATGCTGTGTTCTCTCTAGGTTGTGTGGAGCGAGGTCTGTGGGAGTGGCTTGTATTAAACTAAGGTACCCATAATGCTGTGTTCTCTCTAGGTTGTGTGGAGCGAGGTCTGTGGGAGTGGCTTGTATTAAACTACGGTACCCATAATGCTGTGTTCTCTCTAGGTTGTGTGGAGCGAGGTCTGTGGGAGTGGCTTGTATTAAACTACGGTACCCATAATGCTGTGTTCTCTCTAGGTTGTGTGGAGCGAGGTCTGTGGGAGTGGCTTGTATTAAACTACGGTACCCATAATGCTGTGTTCTCTCTAGGTTGTGTGGAGCGAGGTCTGTGGGAGTGGCTTGTATTAAACTACGATACCCATAATGCTGTGTTCTCTCTAGGTTATGTGGAGCGAGGTCTGTGGGAGTGGCTTGTATTAAACTACGATACCCATAATGCTGTGTTCTCTCTAGGTTGTGTGGAGCGAGGTCTGTGGGAGTGGCTTGTATTAAACTAAGGTACCCATAATGCTGTGTTCTCTCTAGGTTGTGTGGAGCGAGGTCTGTGGGAGTGGCTTGTATTAAACTACGGTACCCATAATGCTGTGTTCTCTCTAGGTTGTGTGGAGCGAGGTCTGTGGGAGTGGCTTGTATTAAACTACGGTACCCATAATGCTGTGTTCTCTCTAGGTTGTGTGGAGCGAGGTCTGTGGGAGTAGCTTGTATTAAACTACGGTACCCATAATGCTGTGTTCTCTCTAGGTTGTGTGGAGCGAGGTCTGTGGGAGTGGCTTGTATTAAACTATGGTACCCATAATGCTGTGTTCTCTCTAGGTTGTTAGAGCGAGGTCTGTGGGAGTGGCTTGTATTAAACTACGGTACCCATAATGCTGTGTTCTCTCTAGGTTGTGTGGAGCGAGGTCTGTGGGAGTGGCTTGTATTAAACTATGGTACCCATAATGCTGTGTTCTCTCTAGGTTGTGTGGAGCGAGGTCTGTGGGAGTGGCTTGTATTAAACTACGGTACCCATAATGCTGTGTTCTCTCTAGGTTGTGTGGAGCGAGGTCTGTGGGAGTGGCTTGTATTAAACTACGGTACCCATAATGCTGTGTTCTCTCTAGGTTGTGTGGAGCGAGGTCTGTGGGAGTGGCTTGTATTAAACTACGGTACCCATAATGCTGTGTTCTCTCTAGGTTGTGTGGAGCGAGGTCTGTGGGAGTGGCTTGTATTAAACTACGGTACCCATAATGCTGTGTTCTCTCTAGGTTGTGTGGAGCGAGGTCTGTGGGAGTGGCTTGTATTAAACTACGATACCCATAATGCTGTGTTCTCTCTAGGTTATGTGGAGCGAGGTCTGTGGGAGTGGCTTGTATTAAACTACGATACCCATAATGCTGTGTTCTCTCTAGGTTGTGTGGAGCGAGGTCTGTGGGAGTGGCTTGTATTAAACTAAGGTACCCATAATGCTGTGTTCTCTCTAGGTTGTGTGGAGCGAGGTCTGTGGGAGTGGCTTGTATTAAACTACGGTACCCATAATGCTGTGTTCTCTCTAGGTTGTGTGGAGCGAGGTCTGTGGGAGTGGCTTGTATTAAACTACGGTACCCATAATGCTGTGTTCTCTCTAGGTTGTGTGGAGCGAGGTCTGTGGGAGTAGCTTGTATTAAACTACGGTACCCATAATGCTGTGTTCTCTCTAGGTTGTGTGGAGCGAGGTCTGTGGGAGTGGCTTGTATTAAACTATGGTACCCATAATGCTGTGTTCTCTCTAGGTTGTTAGAGCGAGGTCTGTGGGAGTGGCTTGTATTAAACTACGGTACCCATAATGCTGTGTTCTCTCTAGGTTGTGTGGAGCGAGGTCTGTGGGAGTGGCTTGTATTAAACTATGGTACCCATAATGCTGTGTTCTCTCTAGGTTGTGTGGAGCGAGGTCTGTGGGAGTGGCTTGTATTAAACTACGGTACCCATAATGCTGTGTTCTCTCTAGGTTGTGTGGAGCGAGGTCTGTGGGAGTGGCTTGTATTAAACTACGGTACCCATAATGCTGTGTTCTCTCTAGGTTGTGTGGAGCGAGGTCTGTGGGAGTGGCTTGTATTAAACTACGGTACCCATAATGCTGTGTTCTCTCTAGGTTGTGTGGAGCGAGGTCTGTGGGAGTGGCTTGTATTAAACTACGATACCCATAATGCTGTGTTCTCTCTAGGTTATGTGGAGCGAGGTCTGTGGGAGTGGCTTGTATTAAACTACGATACCCATAATGCTGTGTTCTCTCTAGGTTGTGTGGAGCGAGGTCTGTGGGAGTGGCTTGTATTAAAGTACGGTACCCATAATGCTGTGTTCTCTCTAGGTTGTGTGGAGCGAGGTCTGTGGGAGTGGCTTGTATTAAACTACGATACCCATAATGCTGTGTTCTCTCTAGGTTATGTGGAGCGAGGTCTGTGGGAGTGGCTTGTATTAAACTACGATACCCATAATGCTGTGTTCTCTCTAGGTTGTGTGGAGCGAGGTCTGTGGGAGTGGCTTGTATTAAACTAAGGTACCCATAATGCTGTGTTCTCTCTAGGTTGTGTGGAGCGAGGTCTGTGGGAGTGGCTTGTATTAAACTACGGTACCCATAATGCTGTGTTCTCTCTAGGTTGTGTGGAGCGAGGTCTGTGGGAGTGGCTTGTATTAAACTACGGTACCCATAATGCTGTGTTCTCTCTAGGTTGTGTGGAGCGAGGTCTGTGGGAGTAGCTTGTATTAAACTACGGTACCCATAATGCTGTGTTCTCTCTAGGTTGTGTGGAGCGAGGTCTGTGGGAGTGGCTTGTATTAAACTATGGTACCCATAATGCTGTGTTCTCTCTAGGTTGTTAGAGCGAGGTCTGTGGGAGTGGCTTGTATTAAACTACGGTACCCATAATGCTGTGTTCTCTCTAGGTTGTGTGGAGCGAGGTCTGTGGGAGTGGCTTGTATTAAACTATGGTACCCATAATGCTGTGTTCTCTCTAGGTTGTGTGGAGCGAGGTCTGTGGGAGTGGCTTGTATTAAACTACGGTACCCATAATGCTGTGTTCTCTCTAGGTTGTGTGGAGCGAGGTCTGTGGGAGTGGCTTGTATTAAACTACGGTACCCATAATGCTGTGTTCTCTCTAGGTTGTGTGGAGCGAGGTCTGTGGGAGTGGCTTGTATTAAACTACGGTACCCATAATGCTGTGTTCTCTCTAGGTTGTGTGGAGCGAGGTCTGTGGGAGTGGCTTGTATTAAACTACGATACCCATAATGCTGTGTTCTCTCTAGGTTATGTGGAGCGAGGTCTGTGGGAGTGGCTTGTATTAAACTACGATACCCATAATGCTGTGTTCTCTCTAGGTTGTGTGGAGCGAGGTCTGTGGGAGTGGCTTGTATTAAAGTACGGTACCCATAATGCTGTGTTCTCTCTAGGTTGTGTGGAGCGAGGTCTGTTGGAGTGGCTTGTATTAAACTACGGTACCCATAATGCTGTGTTCTCTCTAGGTTGTGTGGAGCGAGGTCTGTGGGAGTGGCTTGTATTAAACTATGGTACCCATAATGCTGTGTTCTCTCTAGGTTGTGTGGAGCGAGGTCTGTGGGAGTGGCTTGTATTAAACTACGGTACCCATAATGCTGTGTTCTCTCTAGGTTGTGTGGAGCGAGGTCTGTGGGAGTGGCTTGTATTAAACTACGGTACCCATAATGCTGTGTTCTCTCTAGGTTGTGTGGAGCGAGGTCTGTGGGAGTGGCTTGTATTAAACTACGGTACCCATAATGCTGTGTTCTCTCTAGGTTGTGTGGAGCGAGGTCTGTGGGAGTGGCTTGTATTAAACTACGATACCCATAATGCTGTGTTCTCTCTAGGTTATGTGGAGCGAGGTCTGTGGGAGTGTCTTGTATTAAACTACGATACCCATAATGCTGTGTTCTCTCTAGGTTGTGTGGAGCGAGGTCTGTGGGAGTGGCTTGTATTAAACTACGGTACCCATAATGCTGTGTTCTCTCTAGGTTGTGTGGAGCGAGGTCTGTGGGAGTGGCTTGTATTAAACTACGATACCCATAATGCTGTGTTCTCTCTAGGTTGTGTGGAGCGAGGTCTGTGGGAGTGGCTTGTATTAAAGTACGGTACCCATAATGCTGTGTTCTCTCTAGGTTGTGTGGAGCGAGGTCTGTGGGAGTGGCTTGTATTAAACTACGATACCCATAACGCTGTGTTCTCTCTAGGTTGTGTGGAGCGAGGTCTGTGGGAGTGGCTTGTATTAAACTAAGGTACCCATAATGCTGTGTTCTCTCTAGGTTGTGTGGAGCGAGGTCTGTGGGAGTGGCTTGTATTAAACTACAGTACCCATAATGCTGTGTTCTCTCTAGGTTGTGTGGAGCGAGGTCTGTGGGAGTGGCTTGTATTAAACTACGGTACCCATAATGCTGTGTTCTCTCTAGGTTGTGTGGAGCGAGGTCTGTGGGAGTGGCTTGTATTAAACTACGATACCCATAATGCCGTGTTCTCTCTAGGTTATGTGGAGCGAGGTCTGTGGGAGTGTCTTGTATTAAACTACGATACCCATAATGCTGTGTTCTCTCTAGGTTGTGTGGAGCGAGGTCTGTGGGAGTGGCTTGTATTAAACTAAGGTACCCATAATGCTGTGTTCTCTCTAGGTTGTGTGGAGCGAGGTCTGTGGGAGTGGCTTGTATTAAACTACGGTACCCATAATGCTGTGTTCTCTCTAGGTTGTGTGGAGCGAGGTCTGTGGGAGTGCCCAGGTACCAGGCTGTGTATTAAACACTCTATGATCTGTGACGGCTTCCCAGACTGCCCTCTACTGAAAGATGAGAACAACTGCTGTGTGTAAAAACAATTTCATTTTTGTTTCATTTCTATAATGTGTTGAAGTCATTCGGCATAATAATGCATTTACTCATAAACAAAGGTTATTTATTGTCTTTTTAACGAGGTAGATGATTCTCTTGTAAAAGGACCTGATTAATGACAAGCTGTGTGAAACCTTTCTCTGTTCTCCTCTCCTCAGCTGTATGCAAGGACAACGAGCTAGCCTGTAGTAACCACCAGTGTGTTCACCGGACTCTGTGGTGTGATGGGACAAAACACTGTTCAGACAGCTCTGATGAGTGGGACTGTGGTGAGTCTCTCTGTTCAGACAGCTCTGATGAGTGGGACTGTGGTGAGTCTCTCTGTTCAGACAGCTCTGATGAGTGGGACTGTGGTGAGTCTCTCTGTTCAGACAGCTCTGATGAGTGGGACTGTGGTGAGTCTCTCTGTTCAGACAGCTCTGATGAGTGGGACTGTGGTGAGTCTCTCTGTGTTCAACCAGCTCTGATGAGTGGGACTGTGGTGAGTCTCTCTGTTCAGACAGCTCTGATGAGTGGGACTGTGGTGAGTCTCTCTGTTCAGACAGCTCTGATGAGTGGGACTGTGGTGAGTCTCTGTTCAGACAGCTCTGATGAGTGGGACTGTGGTGAGTCTCTCTGTTCAGACAGCTCTGATGAGTGGGACTGTGGTGAGTCTCTGTTCAGACAGCTCTGATGAGTGAGACTGTGGTGAGTCTCTCTGTTCAGACAGCTCTGATGAGTGGGACTGTGGTGAGTCTCTGTGTTCAGACAGCTCTGATGAGTGGGACTGTGGTGAGTCTCTCTGTTCAGACAGCTCGGACGAGTGGGACTGTGGTGAGTCTCTCTGTTCAGACAGCTCTGATGAGTGGGACTGTGGTGAGTCTCTCTGTTCAGACAGCTCTGATGAGTGGGACTGTGGTGAGTCTCTCTGTTCAGACAGCTCTGATGAGTGGGACTGTGGTGAGTCTCTCTGTTCAACCAGCTCTGATGAGTGGGACTGTGGTGAGTCTCTCTGTTCAGACAGCTCTGATGAGTGGGACTGTGGTGAGTCTCTCTGTGTTCAACCAGCTCTGATGAGTGGGACTGTGGTGAGTCTCTGTTCAGACAGCTCTGATGAGTGGGACTGTGGTGAGTCTCTCTGTTCAGACAGCTCTGATGAGTGGGACTGTGGTGAGTCTCTCTGTTCAGACAGCTCTGATGAGTGGGACTGTGGTGAGTCTCTGTGTTCAGACAGCTCTGATGAGTGGGACTGTGGTGAGTCTCTCTGTTCAGACAGCTCTGATGAGTGGGACTGTGGTGAGTCTCTCTGTTCAGACAGCTCTGATGAGTGGGACTGTGGTGAGTCTCTCTGTTCAACCAGCTCTGATGAGTGGGCCTGTGGTGAGTCTCTGTGTTCAACCAGCTCTGATGAGTGGGCCTGTGGTGAGTCTCTCTGTTCAGACAGCTCTGATGAGTGGGACTGTGGTGAGTCTCTGTGTTCAACCAGCTCTGATGAGTGAGACTGTGGTGAGTCTCTGTGTTCAACCAGCTCTGATGAGTGAGACTGTGGTGAGAACTATATACAGTTGAAGTCAGAAGTTTACATACACTTAGGTTGGAGTCATAAAACTCGTTTTTCAACCTCTCCACACATTTCTTGTTAACAAACTATAGTTTGACAGTCGGTTAGGACATCTACTTTGTGCATGACACAAGTCATTTTTCCAACAATTGTTTACAGACAGATTATTTCACTTATAATTCACTGTATCACAATTCCAGTGGGTCAGAAGTTTACATACACTAAGTTGACTGCCTTTAAACAGCTTGGAAAATTCCAGAAAATGATGTCATGGCTTTAGAAGCTTCTGATAGGCTAATTGACAGCATTTCAGTCAATTGGAGGTGTACCTGTGGATGTATTTCAAGGCCAACCTTTAAACTCAGTGCCTCTTTGCTTGACATCATGGGAAAATCTGAATAAATCAGCCACGACCACGCAGACAAAATAATTGTAGACCTCCACAAGTCTGGTTCATCCTTGGGAGCAATTTCCAAACACCTGTTCATCTGTGCAAATAATAGTACACAAGTATAAACACCATGGGACCACGTAGCTGTCATACCGCTCAGGAAGGAGAACCGTTCTGTCTCCTAGAGATTAACGTACTTTGGTGCGAAAAGTGCAAATCAATCCCAGAACAACAGCAAAGGACCTTGTGAAGATGTTGGAGGAAACAGGTACCAAAGTATCTATATCCACAGTAAAACGAGTCCTATATCGACATACCCTGAAGGGCTGCTTATCAAGGAAGAAGCCACTGCTTCAAAACCGCTATAAAAAAGCCAGACTACGGTTTGCAACTGCACATGGGGACAAAGATCGTACTTTTTGGAGAAATGTCCTCTGGTCTGATGAAACAAAAATAGAACTGTTTGGCCATAATGACCATCGTTATGTTTGGAGGAGAAAGGGGGAGGCTTGCAAGCCGAAGAACACCATCCCAACCGTGAAGCACGGGGGTGGCAGCATCATCTTGTGGGGGTGCTTTGCTGCAGGAGGGATTGGTGCACTTCACAAAATAGATGGCATCATGAGGTAGGAACATTATGTGGATATATTGAAGCAACATCTCAAGACATCAGTCAGAAAGTTAAAGCTTAGTTGCAAATGTGTCTTCCAAATGGACAATGACCCTAAGCATACTTCCAAAGTTGTGGCAAAAATGGCTTGAGGACAACAAAGTCAAGGTATTGGAGTGGCCATCACAAAGCCCTGACCTCAATCCTATAGAACATTTGTGGGCAGAACTAAAAAAGCGTGTGCGAGCAATGAGGCCTACAAACCTGACTCAGTTACACCAGCTCTGTCAGGAGGAATGGGCCAAAACTCACCCAACTTATTGTGGGAAGCTTGTGGAAGGCGACCCAAAACGTTTGGCCCAAGTTAAACAATTTAAAGGCAATGCTACCAAATGCTAATTGAGTGTATGTAAACTTCTGACCCACTGGGAATGTGATGAAAGAAATAAAAGCTGAAATAAATCATTCTCTCTACTATTATTCTGACATTTCACATTCTTAAATTAAAGTGGTGATCTTAACTGACCTAAAACAGGGAATTTTTACTAGGATTAAATGTCAGAAATTGTGAAAAACTGGGTTTAAATGTATTTTGCTGAGGTTATGTAAACTTCTGATGAAGCAACGTGTTTCCTGTCGTGTTTTTGAATGAAACGACTTAGAAATGCATTGAAGAGATTATTTCAGCTTTCCACTCATTCTCCTTCCATCTCCATCCATTATCACCCCACCATTCATTATCCCTCCATTATCACCCCATCATCCATTATCACCCCATCATCCATTATCATCCATTATCGCCCCAACCATCCTCTACACCACCATCCCTCTACACCCCATCATCCATTATCACCCCATCCATCCTCTACAACCCATCCATCCTCTACAACCCATACATCCTCTACACCACCATCCCTCCATTATCACCCCACCATTCATTATCCCTCCATTATCACCCCATCATCCATTATCACCCCATCATCCATTATCATCCATTATCACCCCATCCCTCCATTATCACCCCACCACCCATTATCACCCATCACTCCATTATCACCCCATCATCCATTATCATCCATTATCGCCCCAACCATCCTCTACACCACCATCCCTCTACACCCCATCCATCCTCTACAACCCATCCATCCTCTACAACCCCATCCATCCTCTACAACCCATCCATCCTCTTCAACCCATCCATAATCTACAACCCATCCATCCTCTACCACCCATCCATCCTCTACACCCCCATCCATCCTCTACACCCCATCCATAATCTACAACCCATCCATCCTCTACCACCCATCCATCCTCTACACCCCCATCCATCCTCTACCACCCATCCATCCTCTACACCCCATCCATCCTCTACAACCCATCCATCCCTCTACACCCCCATCCATCCCTCTACACCCCCATCCATCCCTCTACAAACCATCCTTCCTCTACAACCCATCCATCCTCTACAACCCATCCATCTTCTAAACCCCATCCATCCCTCTACACCCCCATCCATTCTCTACAACCCATCCATCTTCTAAACCCCATCCATCCTCTACAACCCCATCCATCCTCTACACCCCCATCCATCCTCTACACCCCCATCCATCCTCTACACCCCCATCCATCCTCTACACCCCCATCCATCCCTCTACTCCCCCATCCACCCTCTACAACCCATCCATCCTCTGCAACCCATCCATCCTCTACAACCCATCCATCCCTCTACACCCCCATCCATCCTCTACACCCCCATCCATCCTCTACATCCCCATCCATCCCTCTACACCCCCATCCATCCCTCTACACCCCCATCCATCCCTCTACACCCCCATCCATCCTCTACAACCCATCCATCCTCAACAACCCATCCATCCTCTACAACCCCATCCATCCTCTACACCCCCGTCCATCCTCTACACCCCCGTCCATCCTCTACACCCCCGTCCATCCTCTACACCCCCATCCATCCTCTACACCCCCATCCATCCTCTACAACCCATCCATCCTCTACAACCCATCCGTCTTCTAAACCCCATCCATCCTCTACAACCCATCCATCCTCTACACCCCCATCCATCCTCTACAACCCATCCATCTTCTAAACCCCATCCATCCTCTACAACCCATCCATCTTCTAAACCCCATCCATCCTCTACACCCCATCCATCCTCTACACCCCCATCCATCCCTCTACCCTCCCGTCCAGTCTCTCTGTCGGAGGGGTCGCTAGTGACCGTCTTCAGGACAGCAGTAGATTACCATGTCTGTGGGGATGACTGGACGATGGACCTCAGTCAACTGACCTGCTCTCAGCTCGGCCTAGGGTAAGGTCAGTAGTTATCTACGGCTACAGACACACGGCTACAGATACACGGCTACAGACACCCGGCTACAGACACACAGCTACAGACACCTGGCTACAGACACACAGCTACAGACACCTGGCTACAGACACAGGGATACAGCTACAGACACAGGGATACAGACACCTGGCTACAGACACCTGGCTACAGACATCTGGCTACAGACACCTGGCTACAGACACCTGGCTACAGACACCTGGCTACAGACACCCGGCTACAGACACCCGGCTACAGACACCCGGCTACAGACGCCCGGCTACAGTTATCTCCTGGTGTGCGTGTGGTTATCTCCTGGTGTGTGTGTGGTTATCTACTGGTGTGTGTGGTTATCTCCTGGTGTGTGTGGTTATCTCCTGGTGTGTGTGGTTATCTCCTGGTGTGTGTGGTTATCTCCTGGTGTGTGTGGTTATCTCCTGGTGTGTGTGTGTGGTTATCTCCTGGTGTATGTGTGTGGTTATCCCCTGGTGTGTGTGTGGTTATCCCCTGGTGTGTGTGTGGTTATCCCCTGGTGTGTGTGTGGTTATCCCCTGGTGTGTGTGTGGTTATCCCCTGGTGTGTGTGTGGTTATCCCCTGGTGTTTGTGTGGTTATCTCCTGGTGTGTGCGTGGGTATCTCCTGGTGTGTGCGTGTGGTTATCTCCTGGTGTGTGCGTGTGGTTATCTCCTGGTGTGTGCGTGTGGTTATCTCCTGGTGTTTGCGTGTGGTTATCTCCTGGTGTTTGCGTGTGGTTATCTCCTGGTGTTTGCGTGTGGTTATCTCCTGGTGCGCGTGGCTATCTCCTGGTGCGAGTGGTTATCCACTAGTGTGTGTGGTTATCTCCTGGTGTGTGTGTGGTTATCTCCTGGTGTGTGTGTGGTTATCTCCTGGTGCGTTTGTGTGGTTATCTCCTGGTGTGTGTGTGGTTATCTCCTGGTGTGTGTGTGGTTATCTCCTGGTGTGTGTGTGGTTATCTCCTGGTGCGTTTGTGTGGTTATCTCCTGGTGTGTGTGTGGTTATCTCCTGGTGCGTGTGTGTGGTTATCTCCTGGTGCGTGTGTGTGGTTATCTCCTGGTGCGTGTGTGTGGTTATCTCCTGGTGCGTGTGTGTGGTTATCTCCTGGTGCGTGTGTGTGGTTATCTCCTGGTGCGTGTGTGTGGTTATCTCCTGGTGCGTGTGTGTGGTTATCTCCTGGTGCGTGTGTGTGGTTATCTCCTGGTGCGTGTGTGTGGTTATCTCCTGGTGTGTGTGGTTATCTCCTGTGTTATCCTCCAGAGCCCCAGCATCAGTAATTCTGGTTCCAGACCCTCCCAGTGTTCCAGGGAGGAGGAGGTGGCTTCATGTTCACCCTGACTGGAGACAGAGGAACGGCTCAGCTCTACAGGGCCTACTGGAGAAGAGAGGGTAGGACCACACACACTTATATACACCCACCACGCACACACACACACAACCACCACACACACACACACAACCACCACACACACACACACACATACACACACACACACCCCACACACACCACACACACTTATATACACACCCACCACGCACACACACGCACAACCACCACACACACACACACCACACACACACACACACACACACACGCACACACACACACATATATACACACCCACCACGCACACACACGCACAGCCACCACACACATACACACACACACCACACACACAAACACATATACACACACACACACACACACACATATATACACACCCACCACGCACACACACACAACCACCACACACACATATACACACACACACACACATACACACACACACCACACACACACACACACATATATATACACACACATATATACACACACACATATATACACACCCGCCAACCACATGCACAGCCCCACACCTGGGGGGACCCAGAGAAACGGAGCCCCACACCTGGGGGGACCCAGAGAAACAGGGCCCCACACCTGAGGGAACCCAGAGAAACAGGGCCCCACACCTGGGGGGACCCAGAGAAACGGGGCTCCACACCTGGGGGGACCCAGAGAAACAAGGCCCCACACCTGGGGCGACCCAGAGAAACAGGGCCCCACACCTGGGGGGACCCAGAGAAACGTGTCCCCACACCTGGGCGACCCAGAGAAACAAGGCCCCACACCTGGGGCGACCCAGAGAAACAGGTCCCCACACCTGGGGGGACCCAGAGAAACAGGGCCCCACACCTGGGGGGGACCCATAGAAACGGGGCCCCACACCTGGGGGGACCCAGAGAAACGGGGCCCCACACCTGGGGGGACCCAGAGAAACAGGGCCCCACACCTGGGGCGACCCAGAGAAACGGGGCCCCACACCTGGGGGGACCCAGAGAAACGGGGCCCCACACCTGGGGGGACCCAGAGAAACAGGGCCCCACACCTGGGTGTACCCAGAGAAACGGAGCCCCACACCTGAGGGGACCCAGAGAAACGGACAGTAAAAGTGTTCTCTCTCTGTCTCCAGACATGCCTGTTTCTCCAGGAAGAGAGTGTCTCTACACTGCACCAAAGAAGGTGAGAGACAATGTCTGCTAGGTGGCAAAAAGTCTAACTCTCTTCCCTCCAGACTATAGCCTGGTAGTGTTGTCTACAGTCTAACTCTCCTCCCTCCAGACTAGCCTGGTAGTGTTGTCTACAGTCTAACTCTCCTCCCTCCAGACTATAGCCTGGTAGTGTTGTCTACAGTCTAACTCTCCTCCCTCCAGACTATAGCCTGGTAGTGTTGTCTACAGTCTAACTCTCTCTCCTCCCTCCAGACTTGCCTGGTAGTGTTGTCTACAGTCTAACTCTCCTCCCTCCAGACTATAGCCTGGTAGTGTTGTCTACAGTCTAACTCTCTCCTCCCTCCAGACTGTGGCCTGCGCCCGGCCGTGCGTCTGTATAAGCGTATTCTGGGTGGCAGGGTGTCCAGGCCAGGGAGGTGGCCTTGGCAGTGTTCTCTCCAATCAGATCCTAGTGGACATATCTGTGGTTGCGTCCTCATTGGGAAGAAATGGGCCCTTACTGTCGCTCACTGCTTTGAAGGGTGAGGTATTCTTTCATTCTTTCACTCTACATTACTCTGATCTCTCTCTTCTCCCTTCCTCACGTCTAACTTTCATCTTTCTTCCTCTCTTCTCCAGACGTGAGAGTGCAGACCTATGGAAGGTAGTCTTGGGCATCAACAACCTGGACCACCCGTCCCCGTACCTGCAGACCAGAGGTGTAGAGTCCATCATTGTTCACCCTCGCTATAACCGGGCCGTGGTCGACTATGACATCAGCGTGGTTGAGCTGGACAGGGAGGTGGAGGTTACCAGTTACGTTCGACCGGTGTGTCTTCCCGGTAACGGACAGTTACCGCAGCCTGATACCTACTGTTATATTACTGGATGGGGTCACATGGGTAACAGGAGTGAGTTTGATACCTACGGTTCACCATACATACTGTATATACACACACAGTAATACTTTCTCTCTATCACCATACATACTATATATACACACACAGTAATACTTTCTCTCTATCACCATACATACTGTATATACACACAGTAATACTTTCTCTCTATCACCATACATACTATATATACACACACAGTAATACTTTCTCTCTATCACCATACATACTGTATATACACACAGTAATACTTTCTCTCTATCACCATACATACTGTATATACACACACAGTAATACTTTCTTTCTATCACCACACATACTATATATACACACACAGTAATACTTTATCACTATCACCATACATACTGTATATACACACACAGTAATACTTTCTCTCTATCACCATACATACTGTATATACACACACAGTAATACTTTATCACTATCACCATACATACTATATATACACACACAGTAATACTTTATCACTATCACCATACATACTATATATACACACACAGTAATACTTTGTCTATCACCATACATACTGTATATACACACACAGTAATACTTTCTTTCTATCACCACACATACTATATATACACACACAGTAATACTTTATCACTATCACCACACATACTATATATACACACACAGTAATACTTTATCACTATCACCATACATACTATATATACACACACAGTAATACTTTATCACTATCACCACACATACTATATATACACACACAGTAATACTTTATCACTATCACCATACATACTATATATACACACACAGTAATACTTTCTCTCTATCACCACACATACTATATATACACACACAGTAATACTTTATCACTATCACCACACATACTATATATACACACACAGTAATACTTTATCACTATCACCATACATACTGTATATACACACACAGTAATACTTTCTCTCTATCACCATACATACTATATATACACACACAGTAATACTTTATCACTATCACCATACATACTATATATACACACACAGTAATACGTTATCACTATCACCATACATACTATATATACACACACAGTAATACTTTCTTTCTATCACCATACATACTATATATACACACACAGTAATACTTTATCACTATCACCACACATACTATATATACACACACAGTAATACTTTATCACTATCACCATACATACTGTATATACACACACAGTAATACTTTATCACTATCACCATACATACTATATATACACACACAGTAATACTTTCTCTCTATCACCACACATACTATATATACACACACAGTAATACTTTATCACTATCACCACACATACTATATATACACACACAGTAATACTTTATCACTATCACCATACATACTGTATATACACACACAGTAATACTTTCTCTCTATCACCACACATACTATATATACACACACAGTAATACTTTATCACTATCACCACACATACTATATATACACACACAGTAATACTTTATCACTATCACCATACATACTGTATATACACACACAGTAATACTTTATCACTATCACCATACATACTATATATACACACACAGTAATACTTTCTCTCTATCACCACACATACTATATATACACACACAGTAATACTTTATCACTATCACCACACATACTATATATACACACACAGTAATACTTTATCACTATCACCATACATACTGTATGTACACACACAGTAATACTTTCTCTCTATCACCATACATACTATATATACACACACAGTAATACTTTATCACTATCACCATACATACTATATATACACACACAGTAATACGTTATCACTATCACCATACATACTATATATACACACACAGTAATACTTTCTTTCTATCACCATACATACTATATATACACACACAGTAATACTTTATCACTATCACCATACATACTATATATACACACACAGTAATACTTTATCACTATCACCATACATACTATATATACACACACAGTAATACTTTGTCTATCACCATACATACTGTATATACACACACAGTAATACTTTCTTTCTATCACCACACATACTATATATACACACACAGTAATACTTTATCACTGTCACCACACATACTATATATACACACACAGTAATACTTTATCACTATCACCACACATACTATATATACACACACAGTAATACTTTATCACTATCACCATACATACTATATATACACACACAGTAATACTTTCTTTCTATCACCACACATACTATATATACACACACAGTAATACTTTATCACTATCACCATACATACTATATATACACACACAGTAATACTTTATCACTATCACCACACATACTATATATACACACACAGTAATACTTTATCACTATCACCATACATACTATATATACACACACAGTAATACTTTCTCTCTATCACCATACATACTGTATATACACACAGTAATACTTTCTCTCTATCACCATACATACTGTATATACACACACAGTAATACTTTATCACTATCACCACACATACTGTATATACACACACAGTAATACTTTCTTTCTATCACCATACATACTATATATACACACACAGTAATACGTTATCACTATCACCATACATACTATATATACACACACAGTAATACTTTCTTTCTATCACCATAAATACTATATATACACACACAGTAATACTTTATCACTATCACCATACATACTATATATACACACACAGTAATACTTTATCACTATCACCATACATACTATATATACACACACAGTAATACTTTGTCTATCACCATACATACTGTATATACACACACAGTAATACTTTCTTTCTATCACCACACATACTATATATACACACACAGTAATACTTTATCACTATCACCACACATACTATATATACACACACAGTAATACTTTATCACTATCACCACACATACTATATATACACACACAGTAATACTTTATCACTATCACCATACATACTATATATACACACACAGTAATACTTTCTTTCTATCACCACACATACTATATATACACACACAGTAATACTTTATCACTATCACCATACATACTATATATACACACACAGTAATACTTTATCACTATCACCACACATACTATATATACACACACAGTAATACTTTATCACTATCACCATACATACTATATATACACACACAGTAATACTTTCTCTCTATCACCATACATACTGTATATACACACAGTAATACTTTCTCTCTATCACCATACATACTGTATATACACACACAGTAATACTTTATCACTATCACCACACATACTGTATATACACACACAGTAATACTTTCTTTCTATCACCACACATACTATATATACACACACAGTAATACTTTCTTTCTATCACCATACATACTGTATATACACACACAGTAATACTTTATCACTATCACCATACATACTGTATATACACACACAGTAATACTTTATCACTATCACCATACATACTATATATACACACACAGTAATACTTTATCACTATCACCATACATACTATATATACACACACAGTAATACTTTATCACTATCACCATACATACTATATATACACACACAGTAATACTTTATCACTATCACCACACATACTATATATACACACACAGTAATACTTTATCACTATCACCACACATACTATATATACACACACAGTAATACTTTATCACTATCACCATACATACTGTATATACACACACAGTAATACTTTATCACTATCACCACACATACTATATATACACACACAGTAATACTTTCTCTCTATCACCATACATACTATATATACACACACAGTAATACTTTCTCTCTATCACCATACATACTGTATATACACACACAGTAATACTTTATCACTATCACCATACATACTATATATTCACGAACAGTAATACTTTCTCTCTATCAGCATACATACTGTATATACACACAGTAATACTTTCTCTCTATCACCATACATACTGTATATACACACACAGTAATACTTTCTTTCTATCACCACACATACTATATATACACACACAGTAATACTTTATCACTATCACCATACATACTGTATATACACACACAGTAATACTTTATCACTATCACCATACATACTATATATACACACACAGTAATACTTTATCACTATCACCATACATACTATATATACACACACAGTAATACTTTCTCTCTATCACCATACATACTTTATATACACACACAGTAATACTTTATCACTATCACCATACATACTATATATACACACACAGTAATACTTTCTCTCTATCACCATACATACTATATATACACACACAGTAATACTTTCTCTCTATCACCATACATACTGTATATACACACAGTAATACTTTATCTCTATCACCATACATACTGTATATACACACACAGTAATACTTTCTCTCTATCACCATACATACTGTATATACACACAGTAATACTTTCTCTCTATCACCATACATACTGTATATACACACACAGTAATACTTTATCTCTATCACCATACATACTATATATACACACACAGTAATACTTTATCACTATCACCATACATACTATATATACACACACAGTAATACTTTATCACTATCACCATACATACTATATATACACACACAGTAATACTTTATCACTATCACCACACATACTATATATACACACACAGTAATACTTTATCACTATCACCACACATACTATATATACACACACAGTAATACTTTATCACTATCACCATACATACTGTATATACACACACAGTAATTCTATCTCTATCCTAGTGGATACCGAAAGGTTGCAAGTTCAAAAACCCGAGCTGACAAGGTACAAATCTGTCGTTCTGCCTCTGAACAAGGCAGTTAACCCACTGTTCCCTGGTAGGCCGTCATTGAAAATAAGAATTTGTTCTTAACAACTTCTTAGGGCTGAGATCCCGTTAACGGGATCGATATGACAACAGCCAGTGAAAGTGCAGGGCGCCAAACAACAGAAATCTCATAATTAAAATTCCTCAAACATATAAGTATTTTATACCATTTTAAAGGTAATCTTGTTGTTAATCCCACCACAGTGTCCGATTTCAAATAGGCTTTACAGCGAAAGCACCACAACCGATTATGTTAGGTCAGAGCCAAGTCACAGAAAAGCACAGCCGTTTTTCCAGCCAAAGAGTGCAGTCACAAAAATCAGAAATAGAGATAGAATGAATGACTAACCTTTGAGGATCTTCATCAGATGACACTCATAGGACTTCATGTTACACAATGCATGTAGGTTTTGTTCGATAAAGTTCATATTTATATTTTAAAAATCAGTACGACGCTCAGAGACCAAACAAGCCAAAAAGATATCCTCCATATTGTGCAGTCAACAGAAGTCAGAAATAACATTATAAATATTCACTTACCTTTGATGATCTTCATCAGAATGCACTCCCAGGAATCCCAGTTCCACAATAAATGTTTGTTTTGTTCGATAATGTCCATCATTTATGTCCAAATTCCTCCTTGTTAGCGCGTTCAGCCCAGTAATCTTCATGACGCACGAGCAGACGCAAAGTCAAAAAGTTCTGTTACAGTTTGTAGAAACATGTCAAACGATGTATAGAATCAATCTTTAGGATGTTTTTATCATAAATCTTCAATAATGTTCCAACCGGAGAATTCCTTTGTCTGTAGAATTGCAATGGAACAGAGCTCTCTCTCATGTGAACGAGCGTCATGTGCTCGTGGCATTCTGGCAGACATCATTCCCCTCTCATTCGGGCCCACTTCACAGTAGAAGCATCGAATAAGGTTCCAAAGACTGTTGACATCTAGTGGAAGCCTTTAGTGGAAGCCTTAGGAAGTGCAACATGACCAATATCCCACTGTATCCCATTGTATCTTCAATAAGGGCTGAGTTGTGAGACGACCAACCTCAGATTTCCCACTTCCTGGTTAGATTTCTTCTCAGGTTTTTGCTTGACATATGAGTTCTGTTATACTCACAGACATCATTCAAACAGTATTAGAAACTTCAGGGTGTTTTCTATCCAAATATACTAATAATATGCATATATTAGCAACTGGGACTGAGTAGCAGGCAGTTTACTCTAGGCACCTTATTCATCCAAGCTACTCAATACTGCCCCCAGCCATAATAAGTTTTAATTAACTGACTTGCCTAGTTAAAAAAAGGTAAAATAAAAAAAAAAATATATATATATATATATATATATATATATATATATATATATATATATATACATACTGTATATACACACACAGTAATACTCTCTCTCTCTCTCTCTCTCTCTGTGTCTCTCTCAAATCTTGCTGCTATGACTGCACACTGTGGTATTTCACCTAACTCTCTTTCTCTCTCTTTCTCTCTCCCTCTCTTTCTCTCTCTCTCTTTCTCTCTCTCTCTTTCTCTCTTTCTCTCTCTCTCTTTCTCTCTTTCACTCTCTCTTTCTCTCTCTCTTTCTCTCTCTCGCTCTCTCCATAGTGCCCTTCAAACTCCAGGAGGGAGAAGTAAGGATCATCAGTCTGTCTCAGTGTCAGAGTTACTTTGATATGAAGACCATCACCACCAGGATGCTTTGTGCTGGATACGAGGCTGGCACCGTGGACTCTTGCATGGTGAGTAACAGGAGGAGGGCACTTCTGACTTTTTCCCCTCACAGCAGACAATAAGGCTAATTGACATATACTAGACTGGAGTTAGTCATCTACAACACAGCGCATTCGGAAGGTATTCAGACCACCTGATTTTTTCCCCATTTTGTCACGTTACAGCCTTGCTCTAAAATGTTTTAAATTGTTTTTTTCCTCATCAATCTAAAAAAAATTCACATTTATAAAAACTGAACATTTACATCAGTATTGAGACCCTTTACTTTGTTGAAGCACCTTTGGCAGCGATTACAGCCTCAAGTCTTCTTGAGTATGACGCTACAAGCTTGGCACACCTGTATTTGGGGAGTTTCTCCCATTCTTCTCTGCAGATCCTCTCAAGCTCTGTCAGGTTGGTTGGGGAGAGACTTTTCCCTAAGCCACTCCTGCGTTGTCTTATCTGTGTGCTCAGGGTCGTTGTCCTGTTGGAAGGTGAACCTTCGTCCCAGTCTGAAGTCCTTAGCGCTCTGGAGCAGGTTTTCATCAAGGATCTCTCTGTACTTTGCTTTGTCCATCTTTCCCTCAATCCTGACTAGTCTCCCAGTACCTGCCGATGGACAAACATCCCCACAGCATGATGCTGCCACCACCATGCTTCACCGTAGGGATGGTGCCAGGTTTCCTCCAGATGTGACTCACTGTTGGTTTCATCAGACCAGAGAATCTTGTTTCTCATGGTCTGAAAGTCTTTAGGTGCCTTTTATCAAACTCCCAAACGGGCTGTCATGTGCCTTTTACTGAGGAGTTGCTTCCGTATGGCCACTCTACCATTAAGGCCTGATTGGTGGAGTGCTGCAGAGATGGTTGTCCTTCTGGAAGGTTCTCCCATCTCCACAGATGATATCTGGAGCTCTGTCAGAGTGACCATTGGGTTCTTGGTCACCTCCCTGACCAAGGAAGGCCCTTCTCCCCCGATTGCTCAGTTTGGCCGGGTGGCCAGCTCTAGGAAGAGCCTTGGTGGTTCTAAACTTCTTCCATTTAAGAATGATGGAGGCCACTGTGTTCTTGGGGACTTTCAATGCTGCAGAATTGTTTTGGTACTCTTACCCAGATCTGTGCCTCGTCACAATTCTGTCTCGGAGCTCTACGAACAATTCCTTCGACCTCACACTTTTCCTTTAATGACACGACAGTCTTGGCTAAAAACAGCTGTCCTCAAGTCAATTGCAATCTTCTGTGATCGATCAAGTGTTTAAATTCCACCAACAAAACTAGATCATCACATTTTAAAATGTTCAGGAAACAATTCCAGGTCCACGGTGCTGAGTAACTAAAACTATTTCTACCATGACCTGTTCTAATTTTTGGTACTGTTAGAAGCAAATGAGAATGGGACCGTAGTTGATATTTATTTACTGACCTGACTAAAAAAGAACAGAGATGAAATGGCATTTTACCCAATATGACCTTATAAATCAGTGTATACCAGTGTTTAAGCCTACGCAAGGTCAATGACGACCAGCCAACAGCGCTGTAGAGATCACAATGATGTGTTAGACGTTTCTGATTTGTAATGAACCTGAGGGCTGCATGATACACTGAATCAAGTGCTCTCGGGGTAGTGGCTGAGGCCTGCATATATATAACATAACTAAAATCTAAAACCCACAGTAATGTACATCGTACCAGCTCCTTCCTGGCCTCAAAAGAAAAACAAGCCTTATGCCGGTAATAAAAATCTATTCTCAGTTTGAGCTTCCTTATCAAGTTCTCTACATGCACAGTGAAGCTCAGCTTATCATCAACCCACACACCCAAATATTTGTACACTTTAACTTACTCTATAGGATGTCCAGCCGATGTAGCGATGACATGATTAGTAATATGCCTGGCATTTGACAATACCATGCATTTTGTTTCCCCCCAAATTTAGAACCAGTTTTAAATCATACAGATTCTGTTGTATGATGTTAAATGCTCTTTGGGCATTTTCAAAAGCTAAAGATAAACTACTACCACTTGAATAAAGAACAGTATCATCTGCATAAAAATGAACGTCCTCTGTTTCAATAAGATCCCCAATGTTGTTGATGTACAAAATGAACAACAGTGGGCCCAAAATAGAACCTTGCGGAACACCTGAGTACACCTCTATGGACTCAGATTTACAACCATCCGCCATTACACATTGTGTACGATTTGATAGGTAATTTATAAACCAATCTAGAGCATGACCAGTAATTCCACAACATTTTAACCTTTGCACTAGGTCCACGGTGTCAAAAGCTTTCGACAAATAAATCAAATCAGACACACAATGTAACTTCTTATCAAGAGCACAGTGGCTGTCATTTAAAACCTTCAATGTTGCTGAAACAGTGCTGTGGCCAGACCTAAAACCTGATTGCATTCCATTTAAGATGTTGTATTCTTGGAAGTCGGCTTTTAGCTGCCTGCTAACTAAGGACTCCAGGACTATTTTCATATGGGTCGATATTTGTCAAGTAGCGAGGGATCACCCTCCCTCATGAGGCCGTACAAAAGCAGATCTCCCCTCCCTCATGAGGCCGTACAAACGCAGATCTCCCCTCACTCATGAGGCCATACAAAATCAGATCTCCCCTCCCTCATGAGGCCATACAAAATCAGATCTCCCCTCCCTCATGAGGCCGTACAAAAGCAGATCTCCCCTCCCTCAGGAGAGGCCATACAAAAGCAGATCTCCCCTCCCTCATGGGACCGTACAGAAGCAGATCTCCCCCTCCCTCAGGAGGCCACACAAAAGCAGATCTCCCCTCCCTCAGGAGAGGCCACACAAAAGCAGATCTCCCCTCCCTCATGAGGCCGTACAAAAGCAGATCTCCCCTCCCTCAGGAGAGGCCACACAAAAGCAGATCTCCCCTCCCTCAGGAGAGGCCATACAAAAGCAGATCTCCCCTCCCTCAGGAGAGGCCGTAAAAAAGCAGATCTCCCCTCCCTCATGAGGCAGTACAAATGCAGATCTCCCCTTCCTCAGGAGAGGCCACACAAAAGCAGATCTCCCCCTCCCTCAGGAGAGGCCACACAAATGCAGATCTCACCTCCCTCATGAGGCCGTACAAACGCAGATCTCCCCTCCCTCAGGAGAGGCCACACAAAAGCAGATCTCCCCTCCCTCAGGAGAGGCCACACAAAAGCAGATCTCCCCTCCCTCAGGAGAGGCCACACAAAAGCAAATTTCCATAACTTGGGGATTTCCTTAACATCAAGCGTGAGGTTATAAATACATATTAAGGGGGAGCAATGATGTCTGCAGCTAGGTGTAGGAGGCGGGGGTCTAGTTCATCAGGGCCAGGGGATTTTTTTCCATCAATTTCTTTCAGGGTTTTACACACTTCTGAAAAGGAGAACCTGGTGTACACAGGGGTGTCCAGTAAATTCATAGCTCAACCTTTGACCTATTCAAATAAACTGCCTGCATCTAGAAAGTACTGATTCAAGGCTTTCATATAATCTGTGTGTCGACCAACAATTGTTTAGGAAGCTGTGTATCTTTTCTGCACTCCAAACCCTTCACTACTTGCCAGAATTTGGATGGAGTATTTAAATGATGTGAAGTAGATTTCAGGTAGTGGTCTGCTTTCAATTTACGGATCATAGCCACACCCATATTTCAGACGTTTAAAAGCCTTTTAAACTTCTATCCAATCAATTGACTGTACCACAGGTGGACTCCAAGTTGTAGAAACTTCTCAAGGATGATCAATGGAAACAGGATGAACCTGAGCTCAATTTAGAGTCTCATAGCAAAGAGTCTGAATACTAATGTAAATAAGGTTATTTATTTGTAATACATTTGCATTTTTTCCCGCTTTGTCATTATGGGACTTTGATGTCATTATGGGGTATTGTGATGTCATTATGGGGTATTGTAAAGTCATTATGGGGTATTGTAAAGTCATTATGGGGTATTGTGATGTCATTATGGGGTATTGTGATGTCATTATGGGGTATTGTAAAGTCATTATGGGGCATTGTGATGTCATTATGGGGTATTGTGATGTCATTGTGGGGTATTGTAAAGTCATTATGGGGTATTGTAAAGTCATTATGGGGTATTGTGATGTCATTATGGGGTATTGTGATGTCATTATGGGGTATTGTGATGTCATTATGGGGTATTGTGATGTCATTATGGGGTATTGTAAAGTCATTATGGGGCATTGTGATGTCATTATGGGGTATTGTGATGTCATTATGGGACTTTGTGATGTCATTATGGGGTATTGTGATGTCATTATGGAGTATTGTGATGTCATTATGGGGTATTGTAAAGTCATTATGGGGCATTGTGATGTCATTATGGGGCATTGTGATGTCATTATGGGGTATTGTGATGTCATTGTGGGGTATTGTGATGTCATTGTGGGGTATTGTAAAGTCATTATGGGGCATTGTGATGTCATTATGGGGTATTGTGATGTCATTATGGGGTATTGTGAAGTCATTATGGGGCATTGTGATGTCATTATGGGGTATTGTGATGTCATTATGGGACTTTGTGATGTCATTATGGGGTATTGTGATGTCATTATGGAGTATTGTGATGTCATTGTGGAGTATTGTGATGTCATTGTGGGGTATTGTGATGTCATTATGGGGCATTGTGATGTCATTATGGGGCATTGTGATGTCATTATGGGGCATTGCGATGTCATTATGGAGTGTTTGTGATGTCATTATGGGGCATTGTGTGTAGATTCATGAGCAAAAAAACAACAATTGAATCCATTTTAGAATAAGGCTGTAACGTAACAAAATGTGGAAAAAGTGAAGGGGTCTGAATACTTTCCGAAGGCACTGTGTGCAATTTAGCAGACACAATCTTTCCATTTCAATCGTTAGTTTCTACAGGACCATTATGGTTGATATTATTCCTGTCTCTGTCCCCCAGGGTGACAGTGGTGGTCCTCTGGTGTGTGAGGAGCCTAGTGGTGGGAGCTGGACCCTGTATGGCCTGACGTCCTGGGGTAGCGTGTGTTTCTCCAAAGTCCTGGGTCCTGGGGTCTACTCTAATGTTACACACTTCACACCCTGGATACACCGACAGATCTACCTCCACACCTTCCATCTACACTGATACAGACAGACCTCCACACCTTCCATCTCCACTGATACAGACAGACCTCCACACCTTCCATCTACACTGATACAGACAGACCTCCACACCTTCCATCTACACTGATACAGACAGACCCCCACACCTTCCATCTCCACTGATACAGACAGACCTCCACACCTTCCATCTACACTGATAGAGACAGACCTCCACACCTTCCATTTACACTGATACAGACAGACCTCCACACCTTCCATCTACACTGATAGAGACAGACCTCCACACCTTCCATCATCACTGATACAGACAGACCTCCACACCTTCCATCTCCACTGATACAGACAGACCTCCACACCTTCCATCTACACTGATACAGACAGACCTCCACACCTTCCATCTACACTGATACAGACAGACCTCCACACCTTCCATCTACACTGATAGAGACAGACCTCCACACCTTCCATCATCACTGATACAGACAGACCTCCACACCTTCCATCTCCACTGATACAGACAGACCTCCACACCTTCCATCTACACTGATACAGACAGACCTCCACACCTTCCATCTACACTGATAGAGACAGACCTCCACACCTTCCATCATCACTGATACAGACAGACCTCCACACCTTCAATCTCCACTGATACAGACAGACCTCCACACCTTCCATCTACACTGATACAGACAGACCTCCACACCTTCCATCTCCACTGATACAGACAGACCTCCACACCTTCCATCTACACTGATACAGACAGACCTCCACACCTTCCATCTACACTGATACAGACAGACCTCCACACCTTCCATCTACACTGATACAGACAGACCTCCACACCTTCCATCTACACTGATACAGACAGACCTCCACACCTTCCATCTCCACTGATACAGACAGACCTCCACACCTTCCATCTACACTGATACAGACAGACCTCCACACCTTCAATCTCCACTGATACAGACAGACCTCCACACCTTCCATCTACACTGATACAGACAGACCTCCACACCTTCCATCTACACTGATACAGACAGACCTCCACACCTTCCATCTACACTGATACAGACAGACCTCCACACCTTCCATCTACACTGATACAGACAGACCTCCACACCTTCCATCTACACTGATACAGACAGACCTCCACACCTTCCATCTCCACTGATACAGACAGACCTCCACACCTTCCATCTACACTGATACAGACAGACCTCCACACCTTCCATCTACACTGATACAGACAGACCTCCACACCTTCAATCTCCACTGATACAGACAGACCTCCACACCTTCCATCTACACTGATACAGACAGACCTCCACACCTTCCATCTACACTGATTGGTATGTTAGTCCAGCGGCTTGCTATCTAAACTCGTAGTGAGCATGGTGGGTGGATGGGTTTGGATGTGGGTACGCAGACCCACAAGCCACAGGGGCACCTCGTGGTGAGCATGGTGGGTGGGTGGATGGGTTTGGGTATGCAGACCCACAAGCCACAGGGGCACCTCGTGGTGAGTTCCAGTTTTGTGTGTCCCCACCCCGTGACAGAAACGCTGAGAGAAAGAAGACAACGGGTGGAGAAGAACAACAACAACAACACCGGAGGAGTGTAAAACCAACGAGAGTGACGTTTGGTGATGCCCCTTCCTCTTCCTGTGGTCCCCCAACATTCCAAACAGGAAGTGAAGTGTATTTTGGGAGGAGTCTGGAGTCTGTTGGATGTGATGACGTCATCATCGCCACTCTGTCACACTTCTTACACACAACACACGTGTTGCACACACTTTACGTGACACACAGCCTCTCTCCCTCAACATGTGTTGCACACACTTCACGTGACACACAGCCTCTCTCCCTCAACACGTGTTGCACACACTTCACGTGACACACAGCCTCTCTCCCTCAACACGTGTGTGTGCTTATGTCTGTTCTAAACGTGGGTGTGTTCTAAACGTGGGTGTGTGTGTGTGTGTAACCTGTAGTGAATATGTGTGTTGAGAGACAGTGTGTGTGGTGTGGGTGTGTGTGTGTGTTCGTTCAGATATCCTGTAACATAATGATACACCTTCAGTACATTTAGCCACTGTGGGGCGCTGCTGTAACAGCAAAGACACACAGCGTGTATTTAAACAGCACGGTGTGTGTGTGTGTGTGTGTGTGTGTGTGTGTGTGTGTGTGTGTGTGTGTGTGTGTTTATGCTTTCAATGTCTGTATGATACATTCCAGTTGTTTGTAATTTTCTAAGAGTATTTTTCTACTGCTTTTTGTATGTGGTGTGTGTGTGTGTGTGTGTGTGTGTGTGTGTGTGTGTGTGTGGGGCATGTGTATTTGTGTGTGTGTGGGGCATGTGTATTTGTGTGTGTGTGGGGCGTGTGTATTTGTGTTTGTGTGTGTGGGGCGTGTGTATTGTGTGTGCCTGTGTGTGTGTGTGAGCACGTTTTAGTCCCTATAGTGACAGGGACTTTCTGGACCCTTCCCTGTCACTACACAGTGATAATGTATACTATAGGACATAGGTACTGTCCATGGATAATGCTGTAGCTATATATGTATATATATATGATAGATAATGTTTAAAGCTGTCTGACATACTCGTGTCTGTGTGTAAAAGTAGGGTTTCGTCCCAAATGGCACCCTATTCCCTATATAGTGCACTACTTGCTAAGTAATGACACCCTATTCCCTATGTAATCCTTAGTAATGGCACCCTATTCCCTATGTAATCCTTAGTAATGGCACCCTATTCCCTATATAATCCTTAGTAATGACACCCTATTCCCTATATAATCCTTAGTAATGACACCCTATTCCCTATGTAATCCTTAGTAATGGCACCCTATTCCCTATATAATCCTTAGTAATGGCACCCTATTCCCTATATAATGCAGTAGTAATGACACCCTATTCCCTATATAATGCAGTAGTAATGACACCCTATTCCCTATATAATCCTTAGTAATGACACCCTATTCCCTATGTAATGCAGTAGTAATGACACCCTATTCCCTATATAATCCTTAGTAATGACACCCTATTCCCTATATAATGCAGTAGTAATGACACCCTATTCCCTATATAATCCTTAGTAATGACACCCTATTCCCTATATAATCCTTAGTAATGGCACCCTATTCCCTATGTAATCCTTAGTAATGACACCCTATTCCCTATATAATCCTTAGTAATGACACCCTATTCCCTATATAATCCTTAGTAATGGCACCCTATTCCCTATATAATCCTTAGTAATGGCACCATATTCCCTATATAATGCAGTAGTAATGACACCCTATTCCCTATATAATGCAGTAGTAATGACACCCTATTCCCTATGTAATCCTTAGTAATGACACCCTATTCCCTATATAATCCTTAGTAATGGCACCCTATTCCCTATACAATCCTTAGTAATGACACCATATTCCCTATATAATCCTTAGTAATGACACCCTATTCCATATATAATCCTTAGTAATGACACCCTATTCCCTATATAATGCAGTAGTAATGACACCCTATTCCCTATATAATCCTTAGTAATGGCACCCTATTCCCTATATAATCCTTAGTAATGACACCCTATTCCCTATATAATCCTTAGTAATGACACCCTATTCCCTATATAATGCAGTAGTAATGACACCCTATTCCCTATATAATGCAGTAGTAATGACACCCTATTCCCTATATAATCCTTAGTAATGACACCCTATTCCCTATATATTCCTTAGTAATGGCACCCTATTCCCTATATAATGCAGTAGTAATGACACCCTATTCCCTATATAATCCTTAGTAATGACACCCTATTCCCTATATAATCCTTAGTAATGGCACCCTATTCCCTATATAATCCTTAGTAATGACACCCTATTCCCTATATAATCCTTAGTAATGGCACCCTATTCCCTATGTAATCCTTAGTAATGGCACCCTATTCCCTATATAATCCTTAGTAATGGCACCCTATTCCCTATATAATCCTTAGTAATGGCACCCTATTCCCTATATAATGCAGTAGTAATGGCACCCTATTCCCTATGTAATCCTTAGTAATGGCACCCTATTCCCTATGTAATCCTTAGTAATGGCACCCTATTCCCTATATAATCCTTAGTAATGGCACCCTATTCCCTATATAATGCAGTAGTAATGGCACCCTATTCCCTATGTAATCCTTAGTAATGGCACCCTATTCCCTATATAATGCAGTAGTAATTGACACCCTATTCCCTATATAATGCAGTAGTAATGACACCCTATTCCCTATATAATGGAGTGGTAATGACACCCTATTCCCTATATAATGCAGTAGTAATGACACCCTATTCCCTATATAATCCTTAGTAATGACACCCTATTCCCTATATAATCCTTAGTAATGACACCCTATTCCCTATATAATGCAGTAGTAATGACACCCTATTCCCTATATAATCCTTAGTAATGACACCCTATTCCCTATATAATCCTTAGTAATGACACCCTATTCCCTATATAATGCAGTAGTAATGACACCCTATTCCCTATATAATCCTTAGTAATGACACCCTATTCCCTATATAATGCAGTAGTAATTACACCCTATTCCCTATATAATGCAGTAGTAATTACACCCTATTCCCTATATAATGCAGTAGTAATTACACCCTATTCCCTATATAATGCAGTAGTCCTCAAAAGGGAATTGGGTACATTTGGGACAGGCCCCATATATATGTCTTTATATCCTGTCTCACTATTAAACACTGGAAGAATATACACACCTCATCTCTGTGATGTTCTCGTTTCTAACATACACACACACACCATGAACACGCACACCATGAAGACACACGCACACACCATGAACACACACACCATGAACACACACACCATGAACACACACACCATGCACACACACACACACACCATGAACACACACACCATGAACACACACACCATGAACACACACACCATGAACACACACACCATGAACACACACACCATGAACACACACGCACACGCCATGAACACACACACCATGAACACACACACACACACACACCATGAACACACACACACACCATGAACACACACACCATGAACACACACACCATGAACACACACACACACACACACCATGAACACACACACACACCATGAACACACACACACACCATGAACACACACACACACCATGAACACACACACCATGAACACACACACACACCATGAACACACACACCATGAACACACACACCATGAACACACACACCATGAACACACACACCATGAACACACACACACACACAATGAACACACACACACACCATGAACACACACACCATGAACACACACGCCATGAACACACACACCATGAACACACACACACACACACACACCATGAACACACACACACACACACCATGAACACACACACACACACACCATGAACACACACACACACCATGAACACACACACCATGAACACACACACACACCATGAACACACACACCATGAACACACACACCATGAACACACACACACCATGAACACACACACCATGAACACACCATGAACACACACACCATGAACACACACACACACCATGAACACACACACCATGAACACACACACACACCATGAACACACACACCATGAACACACACACACACCATGAACACACACACCATGAACACACACACCATGAACACACACACACCATGAACACACACACACACACACACCATGAACACACACACACCATGAACACACACACACACATACACCATGAACACACACACCATGAACACACACACACACACCATGAACACACACACACACACACACCATGAACACACACACACACACACACCATGAACACACACACACACACACCATGAACACACACACACCATGAACACACACACACACCATGAACACACACACCATGAACACACACACACACACCATGAACACACACACCATGAACACACACACACACACACACAATGAACACACACACACACCATGAACACACACACACACACACACACCATGAACACACACACACACACAATGAACACACACACACACCATGAACACACACACACACACACCATGAACAAACACTATGAACACACACACACACACAATGAACACATACACCATGAACACACACACCATGAACACACACACACACACCATGAACACACACACACACACACACCATGAACACACACACACACACACACCATGAACACACACACACACACACACCATGAACACACACACACACACACACCATGAACACACACACACACACACACCATGAACACACACACACCATGAACACACAACTACACTGCTCCTCCATCACTGAGAGGGATACGTTCACAGAGCTGGAGAGAGACATGGTGGAGCTCAGAGAGAGACATGGTGGAGCTCAGAGAGAGACATGGTGGAGCTCAGAGAGAGACATGGTGGAGCTCAGAGAGAGACATGGTGGAGCTCAGAGAGAGACATGGTGGAGCTCAGAGAGCTGGAGAGAGACATGGTGGAGCTCAGAGAGCTGGAGAGAGACATGGTGGAGCTCAGAGAGAGACATGGTGGAGCTCAGAGAGCTGGAGAGAGACATGGTGGAGCTCAGAGAGAGACATGGTGGAGCTCAGAGAGAGACATGGTGGAGCTCAGAGAGCTGGAGAGAGACATGGTGGAGCTCAGAGCTGGAGAGAGACATGGTGGAGCTCAGAGAGAGACATGGTGGAGCTCAGAGAGCTGGAGAGAGACATGGTGGAGCTAGAGAGAGACATGGTGGAGCTCAGAGAGCTGGTGAGAGACATGGTGGAGCTCAGAGAGCTGGAGAGAGACATGGTGGAGCTCAGAGAGCTGGAGAGAGACGTGGTGGAGCTCAGAGAGCTGGAGAGAGACATGGTGTAGCTCAGAGAGAGACATGGTGGAGCTCAGAGAGAGACATGGTGGAGCTCAGAGACCTGGAGAGAGACATGGTGGAGCTCAGAGAGCTGGAGAGAGACATGGTGTAGCTCAGAGAGAGACATGGTGGAGCTCAGAGAGAGACATGGTGGAGCTCAGAGACCTGGAGAGAGACATGGTGGAGCTCAGAGAGATGGAGAGAGACATGGTGGAGCTCAGAGAGAGACATGGTGGAGCTCAGAGAGAGACATGGTGGAGCTCAGAGAGAGACATGGTGGAGCTCAGAGAGAGACATGGTGGAGCTCAGAGAGAGACATGGTGGAGCTCAGAGAGCTGAAGAGAGACATGGTGGCGCTCAGAGAGCTGGAGAGAGACATGGTGGAGCTCAGAGAGAGATGTGGTGGAGCTCAGAGAGTTGGAGAGAGACATGGTGGAGCTCAGAGAGCTGGAGAGAGACATGGTGGAGATCAGAGAGCTGGAGAGAGACGTGGTGGAGCTCAGAGAGCTGGAGAGAGACGTGGTGGAGCTCAGAGAGCTGGAGAGAGACACGGTGGAGCTCAGAGAGCTGGAGAGAGACGTGGTGGAGCTCAGAGAGATGGAGAGAGACATGGTGGAGCTCAGAGAGCTGGAGAAAGAGCTGGAGCTCAGAGAGAGACATGGTGGAGCTCAGAGAGAGACATGGTGGAGCTCAGAGAGAGACATGGTGGAGCTCAGAGAGAGACATGGTGGAGCTCAGAGAGCTGGAGAGAGACATGGTGGAGCTCAGAGAGCTGGAGAAAGACATGGTGGAGCTCAGAGAGAGACATGGTGGAGCTCAGAGAGCTGGAGAGAGACATGGTGGAGCTCAGAGAGAGACATGGTGGAGCTCAGAGAGAGACATGGTGGAGCTCAGAGAGCTGGAGAGAGACATGGTGGAGCTCAGAGCTGGAGAGAGACATGGTGGAGCTCAGAGAGAGACATGGTGGAGCTCAGAGAGCTGGAGAGAGACATGGTGGAGCTGGAGAGAGACATGGTGGAGCTCAGAGAGCTGGTGAGAGACATGGTGGAGCTCAGAGAGCTGGAGAGAGACATGGTGGAGCTCAGAGAGCTGGAGAGAGACGTGGTGGAGCTCAGAGAGCTGGAGAGAGACATGGTGTAGCTCAGAGAGAGACATGGTGGAGCTCAGAGAGAGACATGGTGGAGCTCAGAGACCTGGAGAGAGACATGGTGGAGCTCAGAGAGCTGGAGAGAGACATGGTGTAGCTCAGAGAGAGACATGGTGGAGCTCAGAGAGAGACATGGTGGAGCTCAGAGACCTGGAGAGAGACATGGTGGAGCTCAGAGAGATGGAGAGAGACATGGTGGAGCTCAGAGAGAGACATGGTGGAGCTCAGAGAGCTGGAGAGAGACGTGGAGGAGCTCAGAGAGCTGGAGAGAGACGTGGTGGAGCTCAGAGAGAGACATGGTGGAGCTCAGAGAGAGACATGGTGGAGCTCAGAGAGAGACATGGTGGAGCTCAGAGAGAGACATGGTGGAGCTCAGAGAGAGACATGGTGGAGCTCAGAGAGCTGGAGAGAGACATGGTGGCGCTCAGAGAGCTGGAGAGAGACATGGTGGAGCTCAGAGAGAGATGTGGTGGAGCTCAGAGAGTTGGAGAGAGACATGGTGGAGCTCAGAGAGCTGGAGAGAGACATGGTGGAGATCAGAGAGCTGGAGAGAGACGTGGTGGAGCTCAGAGAGCTGGAGAGAGACGTGGTGGAGCTCAGAGAGCTGGAGAGAGACACGGTGGAGCTCAGAGAGCTGGAGAGAGACGTGGTGGAGCTCAGAGAGATGGAGAGAGACATGGTGGAGCTCAGAGAGCTGGAGAAAGACGTGGTGGAGCTCAGAGAGCGACGTGGTGGAGCTCAGAGAGCTGGAGAGAGACGTGGTGGAGCTCAGAGAGCTGGAGAGAGACATGGTGGAGCTCAGAGAGCTGGAGAGAGACGTGGTGGAGCTCAGAGAGCTGGAGAGAGATGTGGTGGAGCTCAGAAAGCTGGAGAGAGACATGGTGGAGCTCAGAGAGCTGGAGAGAGACATGGTGGAGCTCAGAGAGAGACATGGTGGAGCTCAGAAAGCTGGAGAGAGACATGGTGGAGCTCAGAGAGCTGGAGATAGACATGGTGGAGCTCAGAGAGACATGGGGGAGCTCAGAGAGCTGGAGAGCGACATGGTGGAGCTCAGAGAGAGACATGGTGGAGCTCAGAGAGAGACATGGTTGAGCTCAGAGAGAGACATGGTGGAGCTCAGAGAGAGACATGGTGGAGCTCAGAGAGAGACATGGTGGAGCTCAGAGAGAGACATGGTGGAGCTCAGAGAGAGACATGGTGGAGCTCAGAGAGAGACATGGTGGAGCTCAGAGAGAGCCATGGTGGAGCTCAGAGAACTGGAGAGAGACATGGTGACCTGAGGGCCCAGCAGGAAAGGGTGGCCACAGCACAAAGGGGTGATTGAAAAGCTTATTCTACTTTCCCCAACGCACAGGACATTAGCTTGTGGAAATCTGTCCTTTGGTCTGATGAGTCCAAATTTGAGATTTTTGGTTCCAGCCGCCATGTCTTTGTGAGACGCAGAATAGGTGAACGGATGATCTCTGCATGTGTAGTTCCCACCGTGA
>NC_048585.1:64221822-64224322 GCF_013265735.2 Oncorhynchus mykiss | reverse complement strand
ACAAAAAGACTTACAACAGAACCAATTAGAAATTAAAGAAAAATTGAACATCCTTGAATCAGTCATTAAAAACAACCAAAATCCATTAGATTACCCAATAACCCAACAAGAACTAAATGAAAAGCTAAAATCTATTAAATCAAAAAAGGCTTGTGGTGTAGACAACATCAGAAATGAAATGCTGAAGAACAGCACACCTGAGTTGCAAAATGCTGTGCTTAAATTGTTCAACATGGTTTTAACTTCTGGCTGCTTCCCTAATGTCTGGAACCAGGGGCTCATCTCCCCTATCCACAAAAGTGGAGACAAATCAGACCCCAATAATTACAGGGGAATTTGCATCAACAGTAACTTGGGAAAGATTTTCTGTAGCATTTTGAATTCAAGAATTCAAACCTTTCTTCAAGAAAAAAATGTAATAAGTAAATGTCAAATTGGCTTTCTCCCTAACCATCGCACTACTGAGAAAGACACAGACAGAGAGAGAGAGAGAGATACACAGAGAGAGAGAGAGAGAGAGAGAGAGAGAGAGAGAGAAAGAAAGACACAGACAGAGAGAGAGAGACAGAGAGAGAGAAAGACACAGACAGAGAGCGAGAGAGAGAGAGAGAGCGAGAGAGAGAGAGAGAGAGAGAGACAGAGTCAGAGAGTCAGAGAGTCAGAGAGTCAGAGAGTCAGAGAGTCAGAGAGTCAGAGACAGAGAGAGAGAGAGAGAGAGAGAGAGACAGAGAGAGAGACAGAGAGAGAGAGACAGAGAGAGATGTCACTGAAGTGAAAATAAGACGCCAGTCGCTGTTTATTTTAAGGCCACTTCATCTCCCAGGAGACCAGACAGTTAACAGCCCTATGAAGACATTCCCTTACAAGCTGTAAACTGGGTGGATCTGTTCTTCTCCATCAGATAAGACCGCTCTACTACTAACGATAGCTACCAGTAACCTCTCTCTCCATCATTATGAGCGAGCCTAGTAACGTCTCCAACATCCCAGTCGGTGGCTGGAACATCACTAACCAGTTTGTCCAGCCGGTTTGGCTGCTCGCTCTCTGGACGGTAGCCTACAGTCTCGTGCTGTTTGTCTCGGTGAGCGGGAACGTCATCGTTATCTGGATCATCCTTGCTCACAAACAGATGCGGACAGTGACAAACTACTTCCTGTTGAACCTGGCTCTCGCGGACACTTCCATGGCGGCCTTCAACTCATTCGTGAACTTCGTTTACGCTGCGCACGGGGACTGGTACTTCGGGCTCGTCTACTGCAAGTTCCACAACTTCCTTCCTGTGACAGCGGTGTTCGCCAGCATCTACTCCATGGTGGCCATCGCCGTGGACCGGTGAGAAAGGTTCTGTTGTTGTTGTACCTCACATAGGTTCTGTTGTTGTTGTACCTCACATAGAGAGATCATGAACAGGCATCTCCTAATAAAGCAGTTGAATCACTTAACGTTCCAGCGGATTAAACTTCCCTCCGTAAGGAGACCTTTATGGAATGTAGCTCAGACGACATTTACATTTAGAAGCGTTTATTATGAAACATGTTTACTGTTTACTGCTCTATGATGTGCCCATTCAATATCCACAAGGTCACAGTCGTTGGTGGTATTTGATTAAAGTTTATTGAAAAAGTATGGATTTCAGCAAAACAACGAAAAGGCAACTACAGAGGACAAACACGGGTAGATAGGTGGGCGTTTCATCATTTACATTTTTTGAAGTATTGACCTTGGGGCGAATCGATGTGTCATCGTTGTAGTCTGAGCTAGATTCCACAAAGCCTGGTGTCTGCTCCTCTCCGTTGGTGGAAACATCAATGGAGTTCAGTTCGTCTACAGGATGTCAGAATATCACCAAGCACAGCCTGCGTGTGATAAGACCACCGAGCTTGACATCAACCCCAGACCCCGAGGCAGGCGTTGATGTCTGAAAATAGGATGCCGATGACAATTCCTCCAAGGCATCATGTCTGCCACTCTAGTGTGTCAACAGAAGGGGTCAGACCTAAAGGGGAGATCAGCTGCAAAGAGGTCAAGATTCAGAGAATGGAGAGAGAGAGAGAGACAGAGAGAGGGAGAGAGAGGGAGGGAGGGAGGGATGGAGGGAGAGAGATGGAAATAGGACAGAGGGGGTAGAGAGATGGAGAGAGAGATGGAGGGGGTAGAGAGATGGAGAGAGAGATGGAGGGGGTAGAGAGATGGAGAGAGAGATGGAGGGTGTAGAGAGATGGAGAGAGGGATGGAGGGGGTAGAGAGATGGAGAGAGAGATGGAGGGGGTAGAGAGATGGAGGGGGTAGAGACATGGAGAAAGAGATGGAGGGGGTAGAGAGATGGAGAGAGAGATGGAGGGGGTAGAGAGATGGAGGGGGTAGAGACATGGAGAGATAGATGGAGGGGGTAGAGAGATGGAGGGGGTATAGAGATGGAGAGAGAGATGGAGGGGTAGAGACATGGAGAGAGAGATGGAGGGGGTAGAGAGATGGAGAGAGAAGGAGGGGGTAGAGACAT